>NC_134406.1:132482700-132782700 GCF_038048845.1 Mixophyes fleayi | reverse complement strand
GGGAAGAGCTGGGAGGAAATCCATGCAAAGGTTTTTCTCCTTTTCTTTCACGCTGGTTGTCCTTTGGAAACCAGCTCAGGATATCTAGCGGTGAGGCTGGATAAAGATTCTAGGAGGGTGCACGTATATTTTTTAACTTATTACTTTTATATTTATTTGGTTCTTTTGTCTTTCTCTAAATATATAGCATTACGATAAGGATTGGTATAGCTTTGCTCCATCCACATTGTTATGCTAGATACGCAAGTGTGCAGTGTATATTTTTGCATACAATGAGGTACCCCTGACACTGGTGTGCAGACTTAAATGTTTGATTAAAATATAAGCTAATAACTCATGTTTTCACTTGGCTAGATACACACACATATTTAGGACAAGTGCTGAAAACAACTGTTTTTTTGTTTTGTTTATAGGGCATATTACCATGTAGCTGGTACCATATATTATGTGGGATTAACCAAGCACTGACTTATTTCATCTCTGTTTTTGTTTCAAAATAATGCCCAACGTTGTCTTTGCAGCTATTAACCTGGCCTATTTAAGGCCTTTTGGTTGTGGCTGTGAAATATAAGGACCTACACCTAGGGGAGAGTGCATTTGATTTTAAATACATTTTAATGGTATTTGAAGCATATATATTTACTGTGCTATTTGCTCAATGAGGTGCCTTTGACCAGGGCTGTAACTAGGGACATGCGCAAGGAGCAACCACCCAGGGTGCAATGCTGAAGGGGGGCATACTTTATTTTGAATTCTAGGAGGGCGCCAATTTTCCTTCTCATTCTGGGTGCTAAAATTTAAGTTACCGCTCTGCCCTTGACTGTGGAGTGCAGGCTTAAATGTTATGATTTTCTTGCATTCAACTCTAAATTTGGCCTATAACGATAAACCCTTAGCTGGTCTAACAGCTCATCTATGTGGGGCCTGGTCACTGTCAACTCTATAATTATTGGCAACTGTTTTAAAAATAGGTAATACAGTCCTTTTTAGTGACAAAAATGCTGGCCAGGGACATTAAGATAGCATAATTGCCACCATATCCATCATTTTCTATATATTTATCATTTTCTAAACCTCTTGGACCACCTGGTATGCTGTGGTCAAAAGAGTTGGACTACTCAGTTATAATACTTCAGATGCTGAGGCTTCTTGCCTCAGGTATGCATTGAGCTGGTCCATATGGTAAGTCTGCAACTGCCTACTCTCAAGTTCTAGCACTACCATGTAATCAACCATTAATCTGCTTCTTCATGTCTCTCTTCATTATTTTTTCTCTATTCATTTGCCGGTGTTAAAAAGTGACAAGGAGCTCACTTCAAACCATTCTCAAATACATGCGCATTAACACCTTCTGAATGTGCAAGCTCTGGCACTGGCTGTGGATATTGGGTGCAGAGGTTGACCACAGTCAACATGTAGCTCTTCCCTAGTTAGCTGTGCTTTGGCAAGGGATCTACAATATGTATTGCTACCCACTGGAACAGTTCCCTAATCATTGGAATGGATTGCAGTTGAGCTTTGCAAGTCAGCAGGGCCGGATTAACCATACGGCTAACTGGGCTACAGCCCAGGGGCCTATGGCATCCAGGGGGCCCTTGAAAGTGCTCAGCAGCAGTATTGATGGGTCGGGGCGGGGGCGCCCCGGCGCGAATCAGTGCTGCTGAGCACTTTCCCTGCAGTACTTTTCCGGCGCGCTGTAGTCTCCTTACTGAGGAGATCTCGTGAGTCTCACTCTCACGAGATCTCCTCAGTAAAGAGAGTACAGCGCGCCGGAGAAGAAGGTAAGTGCCGGAGGGAAAGTGCGCGGGCAGCTCAGGCAGCTCAGATCACGGGGGGGGGGGCCCTCACGGGGGAATGGAGGCCCCCTTAGCCCAGGGGCCTCCATTCCCTTAATCCGGCCCTGCAAGTCAGACAGCTTGTTCTTTGGCATGCATTTCAGGACCCTCAAAATTTCTTGACATTCTGGCTTATGTTTCTGAAGCTATGCCCAATAAACTTATTAGCAGCTGTTAGGTGGCTGCTGAGGACTATTCTGGGTACTTCATGTCATTTATTGATACAACATTCTCCCATACTATACTTTCGTCTACTGTTCTACAGAGCGGATGGGAAGAGGCAGCGACTAGCTACTCTCCACTGGTATGCTGCATGGGTTGGAGAGAACAGTCTTCAGAGCCATTTAAAGTCTTGACTGACAGGTAACTGCATTGATAAAGCTGCTGGTCAGACAATGTTCCAGGTCCTTTTCTAACAGATCGTCCTTTGAAAGACCTTCACAATTCCCACTTTCAATAATCCTCCATCAAGGTCCCTGTCCAAAAATAGCTGTAGAATGGAAATGTTTTTTTGCTGGCTGTCAGCCATAGTTGCTCGGTTCATTCTTTTCTTTAGCACGTGGGACAGGTCAGGCCAATCTAAAATGATTGAGGTACCTAAGTCCATAAGCCCTTGCACCTGTTCCGCACTCTCATGGGCTGAAATGACCTCACTTGTTCCTATGGATCAGTCACAATTGCAGACTCTTACTGGCTGGATCTGGCTCCTGGGAATGGACACCAATTTTATTGACAGGTTGGTTGGGGTTGGCATGGTTGGCAAAAAATGAAGCATGTTGTTTGGTCTTGGAGCTTGTTGTTTCAAGGCCAACTTTCAATGGCTGATGCAAATGTGAGGAGGATGGGGAGGGTGCTGTGTCTGGCATTAATTTTGAATGTATCAGATGTTACATAAAGTGAGGCCAGCTGGCCACTTACTCATTAGTCAAATATGCCAGTTTTCCAACTGCCACTCATTCTATAATCTTGACAGGCATTCTCTGTAAAGACTTCTAATATCAACAAGTCCTTAACTTGCTCTACCAACATAACTTCTTTTTCATTTAGCCACCTCATGAAATCCATTTAGAGGTTACTGGAAAATTATGTGTGATTATAAACAATGCTTTGATCATGGTCCTAAAGCTAGTATAATATGTTCAGGGAACTCTTTCTGTGGGGGCATTGCTCACTCTTGGTGATGGCAGTGGAAGACGGAAGAGAATTTCATAACTGCATTCACCATGCATGCTAGAACGGCTTACAACGTGTTTGGCACTGGGGTGCTAGATGCTTGGTAAGCACGCTTGTAGTCATCCTATGGGCTACTCCATCATGGCTGGGTACATGCACCTCTACTTCATCTTTGGACTCATTTTCCTTTGTTTTTGCTGGGTGTTTGCAAACCGACTTCATCAGGGCTCGGATTTGCTGTAAGTTGATTGGTATTTGAGCTTCTGTAGTTGGACCCTGAGTGCTCTGTTAGTATTTTGCACTGATGGAGCCACTGCTCATCTTGATGTCCTACTGCCAGGTTTAGCAGCAATATAGCCCAGACATCATCCTGATTTTGGTTGAAACAGACCAGTGTTAAAATCTATTGGGAAATAATACCTGTACTTTATCTGTGATCAGTGTTTATAGAATCCTTTTCCAAAGTATTCCAAGCTAGCAGGAACACTAATACCAAGCCTAATCCAGTCTGAAACTCATTATCTCTCCTGGGTTACAAATCTTATGTTCTACCTAGGTTCCCACACTATGGTGTGAATGGGGTGTGGTGTGGTTTTACCATATTTCAATATCATTGTTGGAAACAAACTTTAGGAATCCGATTTGGGGAGTGATGACCACCTTCCTTCTCAATGGAAAACTGCCGTGACCCTCTCCTTTCAGTTTGGTAGTGTCATGGACAAGGAATGAAACTTGGTAACACAGGAACTAAAACATTAATAAATTCATACTATTAAAGAATGAGTTAATTCACCCAGCTAAGCTACCCCTCACCTCTTGGATCACAGGAAGCCCTATTCTCTCCTGTTACACCTTTATCCTATGTTCCGCAGTAATGGCTGGCTGGGGTAGTCAAATGAGTATGCCACACAATAGGGTATGAGCAAATCAATTGTCTCTGAGATGGTTTGGTAAGAATAGAGAAAACCCACACACTGCGGCTTGAACATTTGGAAAACATATAAAAGCATTTATTAACCCCTGGGTATTAAAATTCATATTAATGTGTATCTCCTACTACCAACTAGAGGGAGTTCTAGACAGGTTTATCCTTCTTTTCAGAGCTTGGTATCCTGTCGTCACAAATTGAAAATCCTCTCGGCACTTATCCCAACAAAGAAATTTATGTAAAGCTCACTTTGCTGTCACAATTGTTATAAAGTATAATATCTCAATATTTTGCAACTCACATACAGTGCTATTTTTGCATAAAGCAGTATGTGTACTCATACACAAATTCCAGTGTAAGTACAATATATTAGATTACTACCTTGAATCATGTATTTTGTGTTTTATATTAAATTAAGAAAAATAAGGGGATTTCTAAAATATCCACCTTTTACTATTGTGTGACACTTATTAAATGTGTAGAACAGTCAAGAGTCACTATGGAGGCACTGGTAGATATTTTGTGTCTTACAGAAGAAGCTGGGAAGAATTAGTGGAGCACTGGCTACATTGTTTTTTCATAATTCTTTGGTCATGTGACTGTTATATGATTTTGACTACTTTCTGTAAACCTTATTGTGATAGCTTCAACTCTGCGGGTGTTGTTCTTCATTTACTGGATCTCATCCAAATTGCTGTAAAAGTTTATCTTACATATGTCAGTGACTAAAGGATAATATACACACACACACACATATATATAAATATATATTTATATTTTTTCACAAAATGTCACAAAATAGAATAAGCAGTGTTCATAGGTTTTGGGTACGTAACAGTGATAATGACCAACGTGATAACACTTACCCCGACATCTTCACTGCGAATCTCGGGACCCCGACATGCTCTTAATATTGATTGTTTTGAAAAATGACTTTCAATCACTGCAACTGTTTAAGAAGCCGGGCGCACAGAATCACGTGACTTTGAACACCATCACAATTATTCTTGCTCCTAAGGGTGTAATGGAAGGAGGCCCTCTTTTGACAAATAAGCCTGGTAGCAACTAGTTAGAAAACATTTAGATTTTAGTAGTAGATTACCTGTCTATTACCTCCAGTTTTACTATTGTTATAAACCTCTTTTTTATTTGTATAGACATGGTTAAGGAAAGAAAGATTAAGGGTGATTTAGGTCCACAAATGTCATTTTGTGACATCACACTCCTATTTCTACATGATTGCATCCATTTTTGCAAGGAAGCGAACTGATGGTGACATCTGCTGGGATGCAAAATTTTGTGTCTTCTTATAGAAGAAGTTGGGTGGATTGGGGCAATCCTTTCTGATTGTGTGCTAAGCAAAAAGACAGTTCTCAGTGCTTATCCTTTACACTGCATATCTGTGTGTGCCTAGCAAAATGAAAACATAAGGTATTGGTTCATATTTTGATCAAAATATTTAAGCCTGCATCCCAGCATCAAGGGCACCTCATTATATGCAGGTCCTACATTGATCTATATGCTTTAAACACCATTAAAATGCAGTTAAAATCATCTTAGGTATAGGGGTTTACATCTAGCAAGGGCTGGCTTGTGAGCCACACCCAAATGTGCCTTAAATAGGCTTGATGGACAGCTACTATGACAATAAGGCAATATTTTGAAACAAAACCAGAGAAAAAGCAATCCCACGCTCGGTAGATTATATTACCACATTATGTATGGTACCAGCTGCTTGGCAATATAAATGCCCATATATGTCTACAAAACAAAAAGACAGTTGTCAGCACTTATTCTTTACACTGCACATCTGTGTGTGTTTAGAAAAATGAAAACATGAGATATTAGTTCATGTTTTGATCAAAAGATTTAAGCCTGTATCCCAGGTTTGTGTGCTAAGAACAAAAAAGAGATGCTTGAAAACTTTTTATTGTCATTATATTCAATGGAATTTCACTGGGCTAATGGCCATGAACATGTTTGCTGTACAGTTGTTAATATCCCGAGATTAAAATTAGCAGTGTGAAATTTACAGCAAGTGTTCATTGTTCAAAGGTCACGTTTGCGTTCGGTGTGATGATTATGTAGTATATCTAATGACTGTTATTTTCTGTTGAATTCATGTTGAATTCAATATACACACAATGCATATTGTATACAACCTTGTAATGTAATCTCAACGTGTGCTTTGCTAGATGACATGAGTTTGAACTAATTGTTCAAACTTGTGGTTTTCGATTGGTTCTGATAGTCTGCTCTCAGCTCGTAGCTGGGATTGAACTACCGCTGTTTCAAGTACCTCTGTTACCATCTCTTGAGTACTACAGCGTGTCAGCATCGGTTCTCTCACCGCTACCTCTCAGAGCTGCTACTGTTCTTGTGACTCCTCAGCTGTTGGCCGGAGTTACCACCGATACTTCAGTCTGCTCTCTGCTCGTGGCCTGTATTGAACTATCGCTATTCTAAGTATCTCTGCTACCATCACCTGAGTACTACATCGTGTCAGCTTCGATTCTCTCACCGCTACCTCTCAGAGCTACTACTGTTCCTGTGACTCCTCAGCTGTTTTCCTGAGTTACCACCGTTACTCCAGTCTGCTCTCAGCCTCTGGCCTGTATTGAACTACCGCTGTTCCAAATATCTCTGTTGCCCTCTCCTGAGTACTACATCGTATCAGCATCGGTTCTCACTCCACGGCCTACTGTTCCTGTGACTCCACAACTGTTGTCCTGAGTTACCACCGCTACATCAGTTTGCTCTCCCCTCTGTGGCCGGCATTGTATCACCATTGTTCCAGCATCTCTACCACTTACCTTCTGGCGTCAATGTCTGCCTCATAGCATCTTCTGGCTCCTCCCCACCATTCTGCTGTCTACTTACTCGCGGGACCGCGACCTGCAGTTTTGGTGCCGCCAGCACTTCCTGGTAAGAAAGTGGATGGCAGTGATGTCACTTCCATCAATCACATATAACAAACATCTACATCCTCCTTATTTTTAGTTGTGTGGGTGCAAAACAGTGTGACAGGTGTTGGATGTGGGAACAGTGTGCAAGTGAAAATACACATGAACTGTTAATGCCGAAAGTTACATAACAAAGTCCTGGTATTCAGTATTAGGCCTGGAGATTCTACCAGACCTCATAATGAACAAAGTGGGTAGGAATGTGTCATGTGTTGAACACTATTGGTCAAGGGTATAGGACTGTCCTGCATTGCAATAGATGTTTCTTCAGAGGACCCATTGTCCACATAGATAGGAGTTCTGACACCCTCAGTTGGTATTTCGTGGGGTGGGGGTACTGTCTCACACACCTCTAAGAGGTGACACCTGTTGCACTCATACAAAGCACTGTCGCATTGCACCACGTAGCTGTTGGGCCTGTTGGAGGGTTCATGCTCAGTCCCGACTATGTCAAACCAGACTGGGGTCTGGATGCGGACGGTCTGCCCCAAGGACAGTGTTCTCAACTGATGAGAGGTTTTGTCATGATTGGCTTTGAGCCATAACCTGGACTTCTCCAGGGCACTCTGCACATTGGTCTCAATGGTTGGTGTAAGCTTGCCTTTGATGGTAGGAATGATAGTGTAAATGCATCTGGACAGAAGGAGTTGAGAAGGAGAAGGGAGCTCATCCTTTGGGATATTTTTCAAATTAAGGAGCACCATGAATATGTCTGAACCATCTCTCTAGCATTTGTCTAACAGCTGCTTTGCAGAACATACTGCCCTTTCTGCTTGTCCATTTAATTGTGGATAGCGTGGACTGCTAGTGACATGTGAGATGTCCCATTCATTGGTGAAGGACTGGAAGTCACCACTCATGAACTGCATAGCTTTGTCAGTAAGGCGCTTGCATGGTATACCATGGGTAGAGAAATGTCTTTTCAATTTGTTAAGGACAGTGTCAGTTTAGGAAGATATTCTATCTCGAACCAACTGGAATATGAGTCCACTAACAAAAGGTGCTATATCCCCTCCACACAAAAAGATCTGCAGCGGCAATAGACCAAGGGAGGTCAGGTACCTCATGGAGAGTGAGCGGTTCTTTGCCATGATGGGGCCATAGAGCAATGCAGGGGGAACAACCAGAGACTACCCGCTCCATGTCAGCAGCCATAGAGAGCCAATACAATGTATCCATAGCCTGTTGCAAGGTGGCCTCCCACCCGTGGTGCCTCTTATGTGCCTGCTGGGCATAAAATCCTTGAAGAGCATATGGGATTACAAACCGCTGACCATGCAAGAAGATGCCCTGTGAGATAGTCAACTTGTGCCAGAAAGAAAAGAATGACTTGAGATCACGAGGCAATTCCCTGGAGGAAGACGGCCAACCATGCAAGACGACAAGCGACAACCGTTGGCAAAGGTCATCCCTGAGTGTAACATCATGCAGCTCTTCCATGCGCGGGTTGCAGAAGACATCAAACTCCATATAATCCATGTCATCGTTCGCATCAGGAACTCCTGAGCCTGGAAGTTGAGCACGTGATAAAGCGTCAGCTATGTGGAGGTCTTCACTACGCTTGTACACCACATTGAGATGGTATCTTTGGAGCTTTAGCATGAACCATTGGAATATGTGCCGAAGCAGTGTGCATAGGTTTGCGGAGAATAGTGATCAGTAGTTGGTGATCTTTTCAACCACCACTAGGCATTCATAGATGAACTCATGAAACATTTGACAGGCAAACACAAGGGCAAGCAGTTCCTTTTCAATCTGAACGTATCGTGACTAAGTGTCTGTAAGGGCTCTGGACGCAAAACTGATGGGCTTATTGCGCTGCAAACAGACAGCACCAAGACCATGCTGGAAAGCATCAGCAGAGATGACCACAGGAACAAGTACATCAAAGAACTTGAGCACTGGGCTGGAAGTGATCATAACCTTGAGGAGAGCAATAGCATCAGCATGAGAGTCCAACCAACACTATTCAGCATCACTGTAGTGAGACAGAAATTTTGAAAGGTAATTTATCATAGCTAGAAATTGCTGCAAACTGCTTGTCTGTGGGGTTGCGCATTTTCTGGATGGCCCGTGTCTTGGCTGGATCCGGCTTGACACCCTCTGAGGTTAGAGGATGGCCAACATTTGGGACCTCAATAACTCTGAAACAACACTTGTCAGGATTAAACCACATGTTGATTTCATGAATCCCATGGTGCGACCCCATAATGATGATTTCACAAAGGTATCCTTCAAAGAGGTATTCCATGCTGCGTTAGAACACTTCACTGCAAGTACAGATGTCATAAGGCATTCAGAGGAAGGCATGTCTGCCCATAAATGTGTCATAAATGTAGTAAGTAAAAGATGACTCCTTGTCCAATGTGATCTGCAAGAACCCGCACTTGGCATCCAGAGTTGTGAATATCTTTGCATTTGACATGTTGGCAATGACTTGCTCCACAGTCTTGAGGGGGTGATGCGGTCTCATCAGAGCTTTATTCAGATGCAAAGGGTCAATGCAGATGCATACTGAACCATCCTTTTTAACTGCAGCAACCATGGCTGACACCCACAGGGTGGCTTCTGCCACTGAAGAAATTACACCTTATGAAGTCATACAAATTATTTCTGCTATCACCTTATCTTTCATGGCCAAAGGCACCCTTCTGGGAGCACACACTGTAGGAAGAACAGTCTCATCAAGACACATGTGATATGTGACAGGAAGTTTTACAATGGTCTCGCAATCGAACAGATCAGTAAAGTCTCTTAATTTGGGAATATCATTTTTTAGCACGTGCACATTAGCACTTAACGTTATTTACCCCAGTTTTATACTGTCCGCAAACCTAGCAAATGTTTGATATTACTATCCACAACATGAAACTGCAGTGGGACACCTGTGGACTGAAACGTGGTAATAGCCACAGTCTTGATTATCTGGACACCGTAAGCAATTAGATTCACAGTGTGAGAACAGTCAATAGGTGTCTTGGGGATTGTACGCTGTAGGAGTTCATGCAGCACCAGTGCTAGGGTTCACGGCGGCGCCCTAGGCAAAATTTCGCCGCCCCCGCCGCGAACACACTAAAAAAAAAAGTAGATTTTACTTACCTTTTCTTTCTTTTCTCTAGCTGATCCACGCCTTCTTCACACAGAGGCGGAGTGATGCATACTGGAAGGGGAGGGGGGCGTCGGGAGAGAACTTTATTCACACTGTCTGTCAGTGACAGACAGTGTGATACTTCACTGATGCACCGCGGACACTGAAAAACTGCTGTGGCACCCCGCCGCCGCTGCAACCCTCTCCTGAGCCGATGACTAGATTAGAAAATCTAGTCAGCGGCGCCCTGCAGGTCCCGGCGCCCTAGGCAACTGCCTAAGGTTGCCTAATGGGAGCGCCGGGCCTGAGTTCATGTGACATGATATTGCATTTGGCGTCAGAATCAATTTTAATTTTGATGGCGTTATTTGTTTCCTTATCAACTATGGTGGTAAATATTTCCCCCTTTTCAGACCTGAGGTCAACACTTTCACAGTGAAGACTGGTGTCAGGATTGTTTTCTGGCAGAGTATCAACCATATGGACTCGGTGCGGCTGGCTGCTGGAAGGTGCACTGTAGTGTTGTTTGTCTTCTGCTTTGGGCTTGGGCCTGCACCAGTGAGCAAAGTGATTTTGTTTACCACAGGCATTGCAGCATTTATTGAAAGCATGACATTTGTGACTTTTATAGGAATGGGGACCGCTGCAATTCACATAGCGTGTTTGTTGCTGCTTGTGATGCCGGAGGTCACATATATCAGGCTCTTTTTTCAACTCAATTGCACTTTTGCAAGACTGCTCATGTAACATGCATATGTGTATAGCAGTGTCCAGTGTCAGTGTCTTCTCCCGCAGGAGATGCATACGAGTGACATCATCATAAGTCCCACATACAATTTTGTCCCTGATAAGCTCACTTGATAAGTCACCATATTCACATTTCTTGCTAATAGTTTCAATCTGGCAGTGTTAGAGATCGCGGCGGTGCCTCTCCCGGGTCCTTTGGTGATGTCCCGGCCGTTGCTACGGCAACCTGGGCGTCACTTCTGGTTTCTGTGTCCCGGTTGCCTGGGCAACAACCGGGACGCTTTGGTCTCCCTGACGCCGCGCTCAGCCAGCTGTCAAACAGCCGGGCGCGTGTGCACATAATTAGGTAGGGCCTGCCCTGCAAGGCTGTGTAGGATCAGCTAATCTAGGCTGATTAAAGGTTTAGTTTACTGCTGATTCTCTGTATTACTATTGGCTGCAGGCTCTGCATGTTAATTATTCTGCTGCTGGGAACACATTCTGGACTGTGTTCTGATTGGCCACCTGTACTATTTAAGACAGTGAGGTCTGAGCCTCACTGTCGGTTATAGCGTCCTGTTCCAGTACTGCTGCCTGCTACTTTGTACCTGTGTTTGGTTTTTAACCTGAGATTGATTACCCGTGTATGATCCTTGCCTGTTCCTGGACTCTGAACCTGTGCTTCTGACCTTGATCTATTGCCTGAACCCGGATTCTGAACCTCTGCTAATGACCCTGATCTTACGCCTGTCCCTAGATCCTGAACCTGTGCCTGTGACCTTTCTGCCTATACCTGACATTTCCTCTGGTGCCCTTCCCAGTCTGCTGACATCTGGCCTGTTGCTACTCCGTGAGCTACCTCCTATACCTGTGCGCTACCTTGTAAGCATAAACTCATACTACTCTGAGCATAAGACCTGGGGGCATCTGAGTACCTGTGAGCACAACCAGTCTCTATGGGAAAGGCGGCTGCTAAAGGTGAAGACCTCTTCTACCTGTTCTATGAGTTTATGCCGCACTGGTGGCCATAACAGGCAGCATATGACTGGATGCTTTCAGAGGGGCTCTGCACAGCATTGTTAAATGATTCTCTGTTCATTATGATATTTTTAACTGGTAAGCATATCTCATCAAATTTTTTTTATTAGTATGTCTGGATCCTACTTATCCTCCCCCTCTGAACTGACAAACGTTTCAGCTTTATCTACAGCTTCAGCACCAGCTAAATTGAGCAGGGTGTATGCCTGTACCTTTTTTTGATTTTTCTGAGAGTCCAGCACAGCAGTATACACGCCATTCCTTCTTGAATTTGAGCCACGTGTCTGTGATGGCGTCATCAAAAACAAGTAGATCTATGCGTTGGAAACTTTGTGCCATTGCAGCCAACCTTCTGACACCATGTAGAACTGTCTGAGCTCAAATCAAGAAGAAGAGGCTGGAGAGCTGTGAAAACATGTCTTTACTCTGTGGTATGTACTGAGAACTGAAAATGGCTGCCAGGTATTTCCTGTCAGCCAGCACTTCCTGGCTGGCAAGTGGATGGCAGTGATGTCACTTATATCAAACACATATAGCATACATCTACAAGTTAAAGGATTTTAACTTTTAACTCCAACTGTGAACACTACTGTGTTTGAAGTATGCCATTCATGCCTAGTGTTTGCTGCCTGAACTCATGATAATTGAAGTGAAAATGCATATTGCTTATTAGAAGAGATTACTGTAAAGAGATCTCTTAAAAGTATAGAGAGACACTTATTCCGAATTAAGATTTTGATTTGCCTGCATATTTAGTCATGTTAATATGAGTTATAAATTCCATATAATTGATCATTTTCATGATTTCAAGAAAAATAGTAGAATACATTATTATAAGCAGATTTTTGAGTGTCGTAATACAAAACACATCATGATTGCATAGCTAAACACAAGTAAGCTTTACTTTTAGACATAAAAAATTAACAAATATGCCTTCCTCTTTACTAATTATACATTTTCTTTGCAGGCTATTTGAAATGTTGAAGATTCACAGAAGAGAGATCCACATTTTAATAAACTGTCACTTACTGCTTTGTTAACTTACAGTCTTGCTTCTTGACATTAATTGACAGACTGAATGGAGATCCTGGAATATCGTATCAGTATCAATTGACTGCACAGGAAGTGATATGTGAAGCTGTAGGAAAATACCTCAACAATCAGAAGTATTATAGAACTATATGTGTAATGATGCAATTAAACTAAAGAGGTAGAATGAATTGTACATTTACATACAGGAATGGGAGAGGAGCATGTGCTAATCAGACGGTTTGCAATTTTTATACATTTTGGCTGAATTTATTTCACACTGTAGTTAATGTCTTCATAAATATGGGAGAAAAATTTGAATATCCATTTCTGTGTTGATAGAGGTAACATTACACCATTACCTCATTTTCTCCATTCTGTATTTGAGATACTGCAGCACAAAATTATTGAAAACTATTTTGTGTGGCATGCAAGACAATGCAGAAGAGGTGGCACAAAACTTCTAATATAACAAAAGAGAAAGTCAGCTATAAATATGACTTTTTCCTGTATTATAATGGATAATGCTATATACTCATCTACAGTGTGGATACTGAAATGCCAGACTGGGTAATGCTAATCATTCCTTCTAACTCAAACATTTCTCTCCTGCTGAATACGTAATCAATAATGTATTGTAAAAACTTTAAAAAAAATGACAGCTTATTTCAGTAATCATTTCTGGCCTTTCTGAGACATGTGAATGTGCGCATCAGTGTTCTTTGTCATTACCATATTCTGTACAGAGGAGGCCTTTGTCATTTTTAAGCGTTTGAATTATTTATCTACCAGTTACGTAATCATAACCAACTTCCACATGCATGGCTGCCATTTAAACCCCTTATGAAAGATGAAATATTTTTGGTTTGTTTGTCAAATAGGTGCATAGTGAAAGATTTATTTAGTTCCTCTGCATTATCTTGGTAAAGATGTGTTGGTATTTATACAAAATAACCAGAAGTCATTGCACAGATCTAAATGATGGGCCTGATTCAAATTGAAGTGCAAATTGCACACAAGTTCCGGTTTAAAAAAGAGCACAGAACTTTCGACCAAATGGATCTTAAGATGCATTTTGATTTGAATCTGGGTGTAAGTATGCTCTGCCTAAACATTACTTGCTGTATGTTAACAAGCAGAACAGACTGCAGTATAAGCACAAGCGTATGTGCAATTTAAGATCACATAGAACACACAAAAAAAAATATATTATAAAAGAAATGAACAACTCTAAACAGTATAATCAATAATAAAAAATGGTTGGCTTTTGCAAATGTGACGACTATAGCCTATTTAAGAGAAACCCAGGACTTGAATTGGCCCCACCGGTGTATGCACACCCTTTGCATGCCCTTACTGTACATTGCCTAGAGCAGTCTGACCCTTCCCACCCCTATTCCGCCATTCAAGTAGTAGGCAGTCATAAGTGTTATTTGTGTGCGGACATGAATTTCATTCTATTATTTTAGGAAAGCTTATCCAGAATAGATTTTATTCTGAAGTAGCTATCTGACCCTATCTGGCAGTGTGAAAATATCTATAGCATGAACAATGAATACATTAAAATGTGATTCATATTGTTTTTATTAAATCTATCTTAATCTATGCATTTATATTTTATAATGTTGCATAAAAAGGACTTATGAGGGTGTGGCTTTGTAGCCAAATATGGGAGTCACATGTAAAAGCAGCTTCTATGGAGGAAAAATTTAATTCACTGACATCAGAACCCTACTGCATTATAAACACTATCTATCACATGGTAAGCATCCATCAAGAAGTCAACTACACCCCAAGCCAACTTTTATAAAGAAAATACTTGGACTTGCCATCTGCAGAGTACAGCAGACAACTCATGCAAGTGAAGTTGGCCTCTCCCGGATCACTAACGCAGCAGTGCTACTGGATAGCACTTGAAAAGAGACCTAATGAGATACCTCTCCAGAACGTTTCTGAATGCATTCTCCCAGTTTAGATCAGATCGCCAGGTTCGAAGATTTAGGAGCCTATTACTGCCTCGGCACCCAAATTGCTGAAATCCTGGGCAGCATAAGAAGCCTACATTGCTTTGTTCCATTTTAGAACTCAGCTAGCTGCGGACAGGGATTGCAAATTGCTGGTTAGATCCCTTTTCGAGGTCCAGGCTCCACCAGTTCCTGCACTATTACTAGAGCCACAGGAGAGACGCAGCTCTAGATTTCTCTTTTAATAGCCACCATAATAGCTGTCTGCTCATGATGGCCAGCCCTTTTAGTTCCAGCGGCCATTGTCTCTGAATAATGGCTCTGGTCGGCGTCTAATCACTGAGAAAGCCTGTCAACAGCTGGTGCCAAAATTTTACATGAAACTGCTCTCTCATAAGAGAGTTGCCTAATAGCTCCAATCAATATTATTCAACAATTCTCAGAGACCAGCAATTCTGACCTACTGTCTCTAAACCTCACTGAGCAGTGTCCAGTAGCAGTTTCTATTAACCCGGATTCTGTCTGTTAAAGTCTAAGACTTACTATAATCCTTATTGAGCACTGTTTTGTATTGATTTCATTTATGGGACTTTAATTCCCCAGCTTTAACCTCTTTATCTTGTCTGATTAAATCAACTGCATTTAACGAAAACAAGATAAAAAGTAATTTTCAACAAAGGAATAAAGAGATATATCTACTGCAATAAAATCTATGTTCTTTGGACTCTGCTGAAATATAATCAATATTATACTTCAAAATGTATTTTAAGGGATTCTAAACAAAATTAGGTTTGAAATGCAATGCCAAAAGTTTCAATGGTTCATTTTATAAAGGGATCGGATTATTACTAAGTGTGTTCCCAACAGTGTCTTTCTATTGATGTTGAAATAATAGATGCCTCATCCATGTGAGCCCTCCCATCAGGTAACTAATTACTGCTTCAATAACAAGATTTATTATGGAGAATCTGCCTATTTCCTGTAGTACCCAAGTTTGAGAACTGTTATCATCATGTCTCATTCTGAAGCATCACAGTTCTTCAAGAAGTAAGCAAATCCATCCTTTCCAAGCAACCAAGCAGCCTCAGTTCCAGGGGTTATGCCAGTTTCCCTAACCACTGGAAGAAGATATCAATCCAGATACTATTGCATATTTCTATTACACGCTGCAGATATTAAACAAAACTTTCAGCAAGAGATCAAAAGGCAGTTGATTACTTTAAATCAGAATTAACTTTATTAGGGAATAGGACCAATGTCTTAGAAACTAAAAATTTTAACTTGTGTCACTGCCAGGGAGGAAAAATTACTTTGCAATCATTAAACCAATACCCGACCAAATGAAAGAGAAGCAAAAAGATCTGTAAAATAGATCCAGAAGAATCAGTATCAGGTTGAAAAATTTCCTAAAGTCAGTTGATAAGGCTGATCTCCCAGGATGTGTTAAAAAGCTATATAAGCACATCTTAGGAAGGAGGGAGCTTTAGAAAGTAAAAAGACTTTTACATCAGCATAATTATAAATATCAGGATTTTTTAAATATTTAAGAAATGCTCTTCATTCAATGATCCCAATTAGATTGTAAAAACCAATTTGTTTAAAGATTCCTTATATAGAAAGTCCTTATATAAACTTATTGTTTTTTCCAAATTATCCTACCCATTAATTTCCAAAATCAACTACTATGAGTGTAGAGCCAATCTTCCAACATTAACAGAACAGAATCTTCTTTTGTTCAATAACAAGATTACAAAAGAAAACCATGCAGGCAATTAAATCCATTAAATTCTTTTCCACTCCTGACCTTGATGGTTTCCCCACGATTTTCTACCAAAAAATTATTAACATTCTTCCCGCAAAACTAGACAAGCTTTTTAATGCAATACTAAAAGGAGCCATCCACTACCAAAGAGAACATAGTCGACATTTACAAACTTCATGAGGAGCATGTTACGGAGGCTACTGGCCTATCTCATTAATAATAAATTTAAAAGGTTTTGTCAAAATACTTGCCACTCATTTAAATTCTGTTGTACTCTGTCTAATTCATCCAGACCAAGTTGGTTTTGGCCCTAGTCATCAGGTCTCGGACAGTACTAGAAGTGCAAACAATATACATATAGCCCAACAACATAAAACCGCAGCTTTAAGGGCAGATTCAATTTCCTGCAGCTATTACAGTTACTATGGTAATAGCTGCGGATTACTACAGTAATTTCAGCACAGATTTTTGCTCACAGTTCTGTGAGCCGCAAGCAAAAATCAGTGTCAATATTACCATAGTAATGGTAATAATACATGCCCTGCATTCTTCTATAGAACAGCTCAGAGAATTAAATCTGCCCCTTAGTCTTAGCTGTATATGCAGAGAATGCTATTAATCATATTGGATGGCCATTCATGCTCAGAACCTTAGCAGCAATGGGGTTCTCTGGGAACTTCTATAAATGCCTTCCCAAGCTTTATCACAATGTCTCCAATACAGCCTCTGCTAATGGCTATACATCCCCTCCTTTAACATTGGCCCTACCAATTTAACTGTTTACCAACACCAAACTTGAGTCTAAAACTGCTCTTCACTTAGCTTCTTTAGCTGACCTTTTTGAAAAGATTCGGCAGTACAGCAATCTATCAAGTTGTAAAATTATTCCTGATCAAACCTCTAAAACTTCTAGGGGGGGAATCCAATCTAAGAACATCACAGACGTGCATTTTTTACCGGCATTACGGTAAAAAGTAACACAGATTTTTGGTCGCACCTCTATGGTGCGCGAGTTGAAATCATTGTAACTTCAGTAAAAAAATATCCACAAGATGTGAGAGGCAAAGTATGGGCCTTTCATTTTAATGACTATTTACCCTTCCAATAAATGTCACAATTACTTGACCTATATATTGTACAGTGCATAACCATAACACAAGTTTTCTGAATATCTCCATTTTCCTTACCTATTTGTGAATGTTATCCCCTCTTACTCCATCCCCTATTCCCCTTTCTAGTAAACTACCCACATAATTAAAAATGAGGTTGAACCTGAGATTGTTTATATCTTAATTAAACATTTAATGGAAGAAAGTAACTTTTTTTTATGAGACATACTTGTTTATTATATTTATTTTTCTGTACTGCTATTTGCATTTATATACCATTGTATTTCAACCATTTCAATAAAAATTTTTCAAAAGAAACACTGATAAAAAATTTTCAAAGTTACAAACTATAACGTGCTTTTCCTTTTAGAATACTCTTGAACTTGCACATTTAAACACTTGGGCCACATTTAATATATCGCATATATTATTACAAATACTATATCAGCCTTTACCTTACAGTAATTAGTGAAATGTATTTCAAATTAATTGACACTTCTATTTCCCTTTAGGATGCATTGCTGGGGCTTTGTAGATGAGCCTGATTGGATGGTGTGTTAATGTTGCTTTCATTCTTAACCCACTCGACAAATTGCATACACATAGCCCAGAAATACATTTTCTCTATTGGCTCTATAAAACTGCCCCATGATGAATTACTGTCGGACCAAGATAAACTAGAGCAAGTCCAAGTAACATGAACATATAATATGTTTTGGATCTGATAAACAGGCAGCCTTTAGCCAAAACATCAAAATTGCTGCCAAAGTTGTAATGGGGAAATGGAGGAGTGTTTGAAAAAGAAATGAAGCATGTTGCCAATTTACCTATTTACACCCTCACAGAAACATCAACATCAGCACTTTTTCTCAACTCCAGAAAACCATTTTATATGCTTCTTTTCAATTATTGGTACCTGGTTCTGCCAATGTTCTCTCTAAGCTTAGCAATCTGTTAAAAATGTATCTTAAGAGAAATCCTGCAGATTGTGAAAGTAACCCGCCAGGGAGATGAAATTAGTCTTTTAACAATTTTGTTCCTGGATTGCTCAGCTTAGTGGGAACATTGGTATCTACTAAGTGACAGTCCCACTCTCTTCTTCCTCAACCTTAGTATATTATATTCGCTGACTGGGGTTGCCTAAATTCAAACAAATGGTCTAATTTGTCCATTATCCAGTCATGAAATTTGGAACTGTCTTTCCACTATGCAAATTCATGTTTGGCGATTCAGCTGGTCAGAAGCTGCTTTTTATAACTACCTGAAGCTTGTACTGGGAAAATTGTAAAATCCAATAACAGTCATTTATTGAGCTTTGTTCTTTTCAGTAGCTGGCCGAGGAAAAGGCAAAAGAGGGGACAACATCGATGTTGGTGTATGTAATGATTTTGGTACCATATAAACATAGATCCAAGGTGGATAAGCTTCTCTGGGCTTGATTTATGATTTGCATATGTTTCATGACCACAACATTATTTTATACACTGCAAATTTGCAACACAGTGCAAACATTGAACATTTTCATAGTGTGCTTGAGTAGATACTTTGTGAACCGAACCCCATAATCATCAACTGATAACTCCTATACAGAATTTTTGGTGCAGGATCTCTTTCACCATAAGCAGCCTTCTTTTCTGAAACCACACTGTTCACTCAGATGCCCCGTGGACTTGATCCCAGTAGTGTATAGTTGTTAACAGTTGTAAATGAGGTATAGTCAGGAAGACTCACAGCTATGGAGCAACATACAGACAAAACAAGTCAAACCAGACACAAAAGAGAATGGTAAATTGGCAAGCCCGGTCAGATAACAGGAGAGGTTTACAAAGTCGATAAACAGGCAGAGAGTTCATGGGCAGTCAGAAATCCAACATTAAAGTCCAGTAAACAAAGCCAAGGTCAAACACAGAAATCCAGCATCAAAAGATATAACAATCTATACAGGATAAAGATACAGAAACTAGCCTAGGTAAACCTAATAACAGCAAGGCAATAATGGCAATGAGTGTATTTATGTAGGTACTGGCCAATCAGCTGCTGGGAAGAAATCATGTGAGCACACAGTGTTGACTGCTCAGCTGCTAGGTAATGAACAGTCATGAGTCTAGCAAGAGCTGATAACCAGCTGCAATGGTGAATCCTTGTTAGCAGCTCAGAAAGCAAGGTGAGTATGGTTACTCAGCAACAGACAAACAACTCTGAAATTCAACAAAATCTGTAAAGGATTTGAGATGACAGACCAGCAAAACTAAATACAGAGCAGAAAAAATAATAACACAATGCCTTTATAAAATGTGCAGAGAGGAAAAGGTGTCCCATTAATAAAAATAGTGGCTATATGTTGTTTGCTGTCACCACCAAGGTTGCTTTAAAATCCAACCATTTTAGAAGACTACAAAAGCTTTGATGACTGTCGCTAAATGGAAAATATTTTAAAGGGGTTATCCAATCAAAACCAAATTATCTAAATTAATACAGTAGCAAACTGATGTCACCATATAGTTCTATAGTTCAATATTTTATATAATAGTATAAAGTGTGTGTGTTATTTTTTATTAAAAAAAAAATAAAAAATGTAATTATTTTTATTAATGAAACTGAAAGACTAAATCTAAGCTTTCCATTCCATAGCACATGCTCACAATAAAAAAGATTGGCACGACAAAGCAGTAAGAAACTATTATCGTCAGGGCAACTAAGTAATGCTCATCTTCCTTGGTGATATATTTTTGATAATTGCAGGTGATATGTAATTCAACAAGGAGCCCTTCTTCTCCAGTACATTTCTACATTAATGCCTATGCACTGTAATGCAAAACTTCATGTGTAACATAAAATGACAACTGCCTATCATCATAGACTGTACAATTTTTCCCCAGAGCCCCATTTCACAATTACTGTAGTTCATACCTGCAAGTAACTCTTAGTGCATCAGAGAGCCTGCTTTGCTATATGTTTGAACCAAAGCTGCACAGTACATTCCTAGTTCAGTATACAGCTATCAGGGCAAGATCCAAAAGCACAGAGGGCCTGATTCATTAAGGAATGGAAATGCCAATATGTGCTGTATTTTGCGTAAAATCTCTCTTCGCATGCCCAGAACCGGACCATACGCCAGTGAACGCATGAACATCCAACTCATCTTCGAGCCCAAAGGACCCTTGTGATAGCCTTTGATTTCAGGGGTGGAACTGGGAGGAGAATGGGGCTATGCATATAGTCAATGTATAGTAAGGGTGTGCCAAGCACAAGCTCATAAAGCAGAGTGCGATTTAAGCTTTGGGAACGTGTATTTCTGTGGTATTAAGTTATATGTTGAATCACTTGCACCAGCTACAGGGCAGGTTTAAGTGCCAAGTGATAGTGATGATGGTCATGTACGCATGATAGAACATGCGTCTGCAATCAGTAGTAACTGTACAAATGCATTTTATGTACTGTAGGCATTAATAACATCCTAATAAATGTATTTTATAGGAGGAAGGGGTGGAATGAACAATTGTCTTTATTTCTAATGTTTGGCTATTAATGACTACATTATTAACAGGTGTCATTAATTGAATCCTTTCTTCTGTGCGTTCTACACTTATGTATTGGATGTATTCTGCACTGTCTTGCCTGTGTACCTAGACACATATTCACCAAGAGATGTTTCTTCAGATCCAATTCTTGTTGATTTTGACATATATATGCCCAAATTATGTGCATTTAAAAATAAAAAAAAAATTCAGTTTACGTTAATTTTGTGTGCCTTAATGTATCGGGCCCAGAATGAGCGGGTCTTCACAAATATGTCCAAAATATAGGAACCAGCTTCAAAACCTAGAAGCTGTCTAATGCATATCTGGTGCCAGGTATAATATCCTGAGCTTTAGCTGGTGCTCAGTATACAAAGCTAAACCATATCTGCTACCTGTAATATGCTGAGCCATGACTAGTGCCAGAAACACAAAACTAAGTCCTTGTCTGCTGCAAAGCTTACCATGTTGAACCATAGCTGCTGCCATGTCTAATAATAACATCTAATATAGAGAGACATAGCTCATGCAAACTAATTATTTAAACCTATATCTTGTGCCAGGTTAGGGGTGGTGATTATTTTGCAGTAGAATCTGCAAATAACACTTTTTATTAGGATGTCAGGTGCAGATTTTGAATACCAACATCTGAAGTGCAGCAAACCTGGAGTAAATTTGACATTTTGTTTAGTGTTGCACATAGTTTACTTTCAAAAGGTAAATATAATATGACTCATTTACTAGCAAAATCTGTATAGAATCACAGCAAGACGGTCAGCAATATCTGTGCAAGGTATGAAAGCAAGTGCTTTATTTGATGCTATGGTTCAGTGCAAATTTTGAACCTAAATGCTATGTTATTAAATGAACCCTATTGATTGGAATTTTCTCAACTACTTTCTCAAATGTCTTAACTTATTTCATTTTTAAAATAGACATTATGGATCTCATGCAAAAGTTGGACGTATGTTTTCTTTTTTTGCATAAAATACGCATTTCTGTGTTGTGCATGCAGGCCAAAAATGCATATGCATATTTCACATCTTACACTCATGACTCCTTAAATTTAGAATTTATAGTGGAATTCCCACGCTGTCATAGGAAACCCACTTAGACTATAAATGGAGCTTGCAGCTCTATGAAACTCATTCGCAAACAGGTTGCTTGTATTTGATACAAGCAAATTAAGCACTGTCAAGCATGTTCCGGCTGGAGTTACAAATTGGGGTCCTTCTGACCCCGAAGAAAGAATACTTCAAGCCATGTGGAATTACAAAATGGGCGTCTATATGTGACCTGAAGAACAGAAGATATTTTCAACTATGGACTATTGGAATTACAAATAATTTAGGACCTCTTCATGGACAGCACGGTGGCTAAGTGGTTAGCACTTCTGCCTTACAGCACTGGGGTCATGAGTTCAATTCCCAACCATGGCCTTATCTGTCAGGAGTTTTTATGTTCTCCCTGTGTTTGTGTGGGTTTCCTCCGGGTGCTGCGGTTTCCTCCCACATTCCAAAAACATACTGGTAGGTTAATTGGCTGCTATAAGATTGACCCTAGTCTGTGTGTATGTGTGTCTGTGTGTTAGGGAATTTAGACTGTAAGCCTCAATGGGGCAGGGACTGATGTGAGTGTGAGTGAGTTCTCTGTACAGCGCTGCGGAATTAGTGGCGCTATATAAATAAATGATGATGATGATGATGGAACTTTATTGGAATTACAAATATTTTTGGACGTGGATTTCAAGCCATTTTGGATTAAAAGCTGCTGACAAAAGATGAAAACATCATATTCATGTGTATATAGAGATTTATTATAGTTAATAAATATATGTGATGCTAAAGAGGGCGTTTTGTGTATTTATTTGTTTTTTTTATAGAGATGTTCACTGACTCCCGTGTTTTGGTTTAGGTTTTGGTTTTGAATCTGGATTAACTTTGTGTTTTGGTTTTGGCAAAACCGCCCTCGCGTGTTTTTGGTTTTGGATCCCAATTTTTTTCTAAAATCCCTATTTTTTATAGCTAAAATCACATAATTTAGATCTTTTTCATCCCTACATTATTATTAACCTCAATAACATTAATTTCCAATCATTACCAGTCAATTTTTGTTAGGGGTGTGCACCAGCCAGTTTTAGTGTTTTGTGTTTTGGGTTCTGATTAGCTTGAGGTTTTGGGTTCTGATTTGTTTTGCCAAAACACCCGACGAAAGGTTTTGGTTCTGATTTAGAGTTTTGGGTTCTGATTTATTTTTAAAAAAGCATAAAAAGTTCTAAAATCCAGGTTTTTGGGTTTTTTTTCACTGATGCGCTATTATTAACCTCAATAACATTCAATAAGAATCATTTCCACTAATTTCCAGTCTATTCTGAATACCTCACATCTATCTGGACTGCGTAGTGGAGTGGCCAATTTGGTACCCAATTTGGTACCGGGGCCACAATACCTCCTCTAACTGGTCTGTATTCCACTGCACAGATGTCTGCTCCTACCTCCTCCAACTGGTCTAAATTCCACTGCACAAATGGCTGCTCCTACATCCTCTGCAGCATATACAGAGTATAGTTCGAGCGCGTCAATACCTCTTATTTTTGACGATGACAGGTCATTTTCATTAATTTTGGATTTTGCAGCAACAGTCAACATTTTTTAATATCTGATACGCATCTATCTGGACTGCGTAGTGGAGTGGCCCCGATATCCAATTTGGTACCGGGGCCACAATACCTCCTCCAACTGGTCTGAATTCCACAATGAACAATGAACGTAGTAATAGAAATGGCAGTTCCTCTTTTTTGGGACTGCATAAACAATCAACATAGTAATAGAAATGGCAGTTTCTCTTTTTTGGAACTACAGAAACAATGAACGTAGTAATAAAAATGTCAGTTCCTCTTTTTTGGGACTGCACAAACAATGAACGTAGTAATAGAAATGGCAGTTCCTCTTTTTTGGGACTGCACAAACAATGAACGTAGTAATAGAAATGGCAGTTCCTCTTTTTTGGGACTGCACAAACAATGAACGTAGTAATAGAAATGGCAGTTCCTCTTTTTTGGGACTGCACAAACAATGAACGTAGTAATAGAAATGGCAGTTCCTCTTTTTTGGAACTACAGAAACAATGAACGTAGTAATAGAAATGGCAGTTCCTCTTTTTTGGGACTGCACAAACAATGAACGTACTATAAGAAATGGCAGTTCCTCTTTTTTGGAACTACAGAAACAATGAACGTAGTAATAGAAATGGCAGTTCCTCTTTTTTGGAACTACATAAACAATGAACGTAGTAATAGAAATGGCAGTTCCTCTTTTTTTGGACTGCACAAACAATGAACGTAGTAATAGAAATAGCAGTTCCTCTTTTTTGGGACTGCAAGAATATATTGCTTTATAATATTTTTTATACTTTTTCAATTATTTTTTAATATTTTTTTTTTAAAAAAAAATTTGGTATTTTTTTTTTTTTTTTTAAATTTTTAAAAGATTTTTGGCTAATTAACAAATTGCTATGGACTTATCAGAAACAAATACAGGACAAAAGCACCACTGGACTCAGCAGCACAGACCCTGGCCAAAGCACCACTGGAATCAGCAGGAAAGAGCACTGGAAAAAGTACTACTGGACTCAGCAGGACAAAGCACCACTTGACTAAAGTAATCAGCAGGACAGAGCACTGGACAAAGTACTAATGGACTCAGCAGGACAAAGCACCACTTGACTAAAGTAATCAACAGAACAGAGCACATCAACCTTCCTCTTCAGTAACCACAGGGAGAATGAAGATGGCGGCCGCGAGCGGGGCATTTATGAGATCCGAGTCTCGCGAGATCCGACGCGAGACTTGGATGTCATAGCCTCGTTTTGCATTCCTTGGGCGGCCGGAAGTACCCGAACAGTGCTCGGATCCCATCGGATCCGCACTGTTCGGGTGGGCTCGGATTAGCGAAATCCGAGCCCGCTCACCTCTAATTTTTGTCAAATGACAAGAACACTGCTACCCCTCCTGTTTCTGTATGAGCAATGGCACTGAGCAATGTTACAGGAGACTGGAGAGTGACAAGAACACTGCTACCCCTGTTTCTCTGTGAGCAGTGGCACTGAGCAAAATCACTGGAGACTGGAGAGTGACAAGAACACTGCTACCCCTGTTTCTTTGTTTGCTGGATCTCCTGAGGAGGGATGTACTTATGGAATTCAAAACCCGCGAGATCCGACAACGCAACAATGACATTTTGCCATGACTCAGATCCGAAGACGTGCGAAAGTAACAAGCTTTCAGCACTGGGCTGGGTGTTCCTAGAGGGGGGCCCACATGTTTTTTTTGCAGACCCCACTTCCTAGGGAATCCAGCCTAGGGCTGAACAGCCTGGGGTTAGTTTGTCATTATGGCAGAGGCACCCCCTGTCGTGTGTCCCTCTGCTATAGTGCCACCCACCCCGGCTGGTTTATTAGTGCTTTGACGGGGGGACCCCACACATTTTTTTTTACACATTCATCTATTTTAAAACATTAAACAGCCACCGGGACCTGCAGCTGTTTAGACAGGCAGTGTAACAGTGATGTGTTTGGCAATATTGCATCTAGAAAGCAGCGTGTTGTATCTGGTAATTTTTCTTTCAAACTCGGTCGAGTTTGTAAAATCGCAGCTTCACACATTTGGAGATTTGTACAGCTAGAGGGGGGGAAAATCCGGAGAGCAGTTTGCAGTGATTTTGAAAAACACTCAACTCAGGCGATTTTACATCAAATCGCAAGTTAATACATTTAGTTTAAACTCACCCGAGAAAATTGCTGGATTTTCAAAATCGCAGCTTGATACATTTACCCCAAAGTCTCTATTAACAGTAAATATTCAACATGTGCCTCTAAAGTACAGATGCTTAGGCTCGGTTCCCCTAGAACTGAACACACCCAAACATAATAGATGCGAGAACTTTCGCGCACCCTCGAAATTGAAAATGAGGCAAAACTTTATTCTTACATCGTCGGATCTCAGATCTCGTGACCTTGGGATTCTATAAGTACTGCCCTGTAATCCAGGCAAAGTTATCGGCAGAAAAAATTTAAATTCCCAGCATGCCATTCTACACACGCAGTGGCAAGGAAAGAATGAGGCCTTCGCCTTTTTCTATGAGTGCTAGTTCTGCAACTGTCACTGAGGCATATTCTTGTAAGGTCAGTCATGACCAAGCAAAACCTTGTCATTCAGACTCCAAAAGTGGTGTTCAAATACTTTTAAATGCCGAGCTGGAAGAAAACAGTAAGGCATTAGAGGAAAATTTATGTTCTGATTCAGAAATTACACAAATCCCTAAGGAGAGTCTATCCACGAGTGCTATGTGTAATCCTGACCTGTCTGATAGTGTACCCATAAAGTAGGCCCCTTTCAGCATTTTTGCAGATGTGTACATGAACAGCCCAAGTGTAACCGGTGATACACAAATTGAGGATGCCATTTTGGAATTGCAACAGGATGAGGGGGATATTTGTATAGCCGACAAGGGCATTAATGAGGATGTTGATGAGGATGATGTTGTTTCTGTAAGTCCTGCTCCATTGGAAGCAGTTCTTGCATGTGATAAGAATAAGGCCATTGTCACGCCTGAGCATAAGGCCAAAAAATCCACCTCTTATGTGTGGAATTATTTTTACCCAAATCCTGACAACAGTTGTCTAGCCATTTGTGTCATTTAGAAAGCCAGAGTAATGTAAGCATGGATGTCTAAATAGACGTGTATATGTATTACCTTCCACTTTGCTGCTGTTTCATCAGTATTGCCCAAAGTGTTTTTAATCTGTACTTTACGCGAACGGTACCTGACTATATTATAATTTTTTGGGAATTGGGGCTGATTTGAAGCTCAGTGATGAACTGGCTTTTTGCTGTGAATTACAATGGCTCTTTTTAGTGCATTGCCTAGCACTCTGGATTGGTCTGGGTCTGATAAAAGCACGCATCCCGGTGGGCAGTCAGGGCTCATCGCCAAGTATTAGCTGTAGAATTACCACAGTTATCCAAGGAACGGGTGGTGCGATCAAATGAACCATAACTGATTTCATGATCCAAGGACAATTCCATCTTGCACCAATTTTCTTTACTGACACTGCTGTGTGGCAATGTTTCCTAGATGTGCTAGGAACTGCCGTGTGTTTGAGCCATTGCTCTGTCGCTTAGCATCCAGCCAGGTCGCTGCAGTCATTGTTTGAAAGTGTATGAAAGTAATATTGTGACCTGGGAGGTGGTCAAAATTGGCTGCAAAAGGACTTGAAATTAGTGTTATTGAGGTTAATAATAATGTAGGGGGAAAGAAAAGCAAAAATATGTGATTTTATAAAAAAAAAATAGGGATTTTAGAAATAAATCGGGATCCAAAACCAAAACCAAAACATGCAAGGGCGATTTTGCCAAAACCAAAACACGCAGTTACTTCAGATCCAAAACCAGAACACGGGGGTCAGTGAACATCTCTACTCTAAAGAGATAAACTTCTTCCTTCCTTATGTTTAGCATCTACTTTCATCTCCACTTGCGTTTATTTCAATAATTTTATGTTTTGTTATCTCAACCTGAAAATGACACAATCATGATTGCTTACCCTTGGAATTCACTTGTCTCATCAGCTGGCAATGTACTTTCTAAAGAGTCTATTCAGGAGCTAACTGTGCTCTAGAGATAATACACAATTATCTGATGAGAATTTTCTTCTCTTTAGGTGTCACAAACATATCTCACGTGATACAATAACTTGGTGGAAAGATTTCGGTTTCTCTTTCAATTCCATTTTTAATATATTATTATTTACATTCCAATGTTTCATGGATTCTTTGTTTTTACAGTGGTTCTTTTAAAACTATTCATTAGCTCTATAGTTTTAGATGCATATGAATGTCAATTATGATACACAGATAAAAATATCTTGCATATCCGTACCATAAATTAAAATTTATTTTTGTAACTGTGCACCTTTAAAATAGGTATTCTAACTATCTTTTAACTTTAATTTATTGCTTGTGTATCATAAATTAGTTAAGATGTTACTCTGGGAAAAAGCAAACATCAAAAAGATTAGCGTAAGGCTTGAGGAATAAATCAATGCCGTACTTCAATGTTGCAAATTATTGCAGTAACCTTTTGGTAATGCCTTTCTGTATTAAGCGTGCCCTTTTGACTCTCTGATCATAAATTGTTCTTTCTGAACACTGAAGCCTGGATTCACTAAGCCCTGATAAATAAGGAGAAAAGACATGCATAAGCAGACTAGAATACAGCTTGTTTGCTTACAGTCCATAGAACATTTATTTACATTTGTATTTAAATTATAGCAGACTATTTTAACAACAGTATATAATTTATGACAGCTCAGAGCAGTGCAACAATGTACTCTTTTTATCTCTTGTGTGCCCGCTCATGCACATTGCACATACATGTATGCGAATTTACAAAGTGCATAAAAACATCTGGGAATTTCTGTTGTTTGAGTTGGAATTGCGACCTCTGCATGCACCACTGTTAAATATTTGTGAAGATCAGCACTGCAATAAGGCCACTGGGAGCACAGTGCTTTGATGCCCTGTGCCACATAGAGGGTGTTAGCATGATGCAGTACACTACCATACCAGTACTCCTGACAGTTGTCACTTAGTCAGAAAGTTCAGTGTTAGAACCATTAACCTCTATTTGGTTCCTGGTCCTGCATTCATATTGAATGCTGTGATGTGCAATGATGTGCTGTGATGTGAATGCTGTGATGTATGATGTGTACAATGTGGCAGCATCTAAGTCCTTCCACATATATATGACATATATATGCACCCAAAGATGAATAATGGTGTATCATATGTGTAATTGCCTTCTGACTTGGGATCACAATTATCATTAAAATAAACTAATGTATTCTTACTTTATGCACTGTTACAATTTGTCTCATCATTAATAAATTAAAAAAATCTCCTTAAGGGGAAATCTACAAGGCAGTGTTTCCTCTCACAATGAATTAGGTTCCTGAGATAAGAAAAAAAATATGGTTCCTGAGCTTAAAAAAAGTTGTAAAAATATGTACAATTTATTTTCACCATAGGCTTATTTTGAAAATATTATTTCACTGTAGATACTTGCAACAATCTCCATGCAAATGTAATGTGTAAAACAGCAGTAAATAGTTGTATCATCACAATCATCATCATCACTATTTATTTATATAATGTCACCAATTTTGCAGCTCTGTACAAGCTCCTATACCTGGACGGTGAGCGCATTGGATTTAAGCTGCATTTTAGTAGTGTCTAACGCATATAGGTCAGTGTAAGACCTGCATACAATGAGATATCCTTGATGCTAGAATGCAGGCTTAGATGTTTTGTTGAAAATATGAACCAATACCTCAGGTTTTAATTTTGTTAGATACACACCAATATGCAATGTTAAGCATAAGCGCTGACAACAATTGTCTTTTTGTTTTGTATACATATAAGGGTATTTATATTGCCATGCAGCTGGTACCATATATATTATGGGATTACCCGAGCGGGGGCGTATTTATTCTCTGGTTTTGCTCAAAATATTGCCTTATGTTGTCTTATCAGCTGTCTATCAAGATTATTTAAGGCATATTTGGGTGTGGCCCACAAACCAGCCCTTGACAGATGTAAGCCACTATACCTGGGAGCTAAGTACATCTGATTTTACCTGAATGTTAGTGGTGTTTGAAGCATGTAGGTCAGTGTAGGACCTGCATACAATGAAGTGTCCTTGATGCTGGGTTGCAGGCTTAAATATTTTGAACAGAATAACTCATGTTTTCATTTTGCTAGATACACACACATATGCAGTGTTAAGGATAAGCGCTGACAATTGTCTTTTTACTTTAAAACATAAGTTAAAGAAAGACCCATGATTTTAGTTTAGCATATCATTAATACAACCCATAAATATGGTCAGGAATTGGTGTGCTATTTTTTTAGTAAGTTACCTCCAATGGAACCTGACAATTAGATCTGAAAACAAAAGGAAATTCTATTCTTAATGATGACAGGACATTTCTTGCACTTCCTGATTTGTCAGAACTCAGTTGTCATTAACAAGGAATGGAAACAGGGCCATATGAACACCTATTGCCAGGGTGGTGAAGATACAGAGTTCAAGTCACAGGTCAACAACTGATGGTGTTGTTAGACACAAAGGTCACATATATCAGCTTGAAAGTATTAAACCCACTCTACATAGGAAGTGACAGATGCTATACTCGAGTCAATTTTATAGCGCTATTGAACCTTCTTTGTAGCTATATTGTCAAATTGAAAGGGAGTCATAGTTAACAATAAACATCAATAAGTGGAATAATGTTTCAACAAGGAATCTAATCTCATTATGTTGTGCAACGCTTAGGTCATGTCTATTTTCTGTCTCTTACCTCACTACAGTTATAAGGTCTTTGCTTGCACTGATATTTACCATAGGCAGCTACTATTTCTTGGATGGACAAACAAGTTTAAGCTGTTCAAACAAACTTGATTTGTTTATTTCTGACAAATTGTTTTAATTACAGAATATGAGATGACATGGGTGAATTGATACTTAGAAATTTCAGAGATTAGCCACCAGTGAATATTTGCACAAACCAGCCATGATTCAACCAAAATTTACAGAATAAAAAAATGCCCACCAGAGAACCAATCTAATCTCTGTACATGAAATAGAAAGAAAACAGTCAAGCATGAACAAATGTCACATGTCTATAGAATTATAAGAAGCTTCAAATGGCCCATTCTTCCTGGATTGTAGTAGGGCAGTGGTTCTTAACCAAGGGTGCAAGTTTCTGGTTGTAAATTTTTTTTTTTTAATATCTAAATTTGTAGATCAGAAAAGTAATTCGTTTTATCAGTGTTCACAAAAATTGGAGCGAGATGACAGTGACTTGGAACAATTGTGGTGTGCTCAGTCAGTACCATTTTCAAAACTGGCAAGGGCAGCATTGCAGATACTGATACCTGTTGTCACCACCTACCTGCTGTATATAAGATAGGATTTTCATCACTTCTGCATTTAAAAACAAAAGCCTGAAACCACCTGCAAGTGGTTACATGCATATGGCTATTTCTAAGATAGAGCCATGCTTCATACATATTATCATTAATATCCAATAGCAAAATTGTAATTAAAATGATATTTAGAGTGTAAGTTTAATTTTAAGAAACATGTATGTAAAAGTATTTTACAATAAACTTATATTTACCTAATACAAAAATCTAAACATATTTTTTCAAGGAGGAATAACAACATATTTTGAGAATGAAAGGGGTGCTGGCCTATAAAAATGTTAAGAACCACTGTACTGGGGAAATATGTTTGTGGATGTTCTCTGTAGGTTTAGACCTGGGGGTAAATGTATCAAGTTGAGAGTTTTCCGGCGGGTTTGAAAAGCGGAGATGTTGCCTATAGCAACCAATCAGATTCTAGCTTTCATTTTGCAGAATGTACTAAATAAATGGCAGCAAGAATCTGATTGGTTTTCCAAACCCACCAGAAATCTCTCAGCTTGATACATTTACCCCCTGGTTGGTAAGTATTTTGGATTGTTTATTAGCTATTCTTCTCCCATTTCTTTTTTATTCTCCGACTGAAGTTTATCCCCTTTTGTCCTATATATATATATATATATATATATATATATATCTCTATCTACTATATAAAAGCCTAGTGGCGTGTGTCTGTGTGTGAAAAAAAAAACCAAGCTGCAGCGCCACCTGCTGGGCAAAGTTATACACTAACCTACTAAATTCTTAGTGTGTGTGGGGAAAAAAACTCAGAAAAGGCTGAAATTTGCTGCAGCGCCACCTGCTGGGCGGAGTTATACACTGACCTACTAAATTCTTAGTGTGTGTGAAAAAAAAACTCAGAAAGGGCTGAAATTGGGTATACTAAGATGTTTTTAATTTGTTAATTTAATTTGTTAATTGTTAAAAGTGTTTATAAAGATTGTAAAAAAATATATATATATTTCTTGAAGGAAGAGTGACAGATGGGAGTGGTTGGTGGTTGCCGGGGGTGACAGTGGGCAGTGGTTGGTGGTTGCTGGGGGTGACAGAGCGAGAGGAGTGTGATACTCAGGACCGCTGAGAGAGATCCCTGTGTCTAGATAGACATCTGGATAGATGTGGCGATAAAGATGAAGGATGAGGTGATGGGGAAAAATGATGAGGTGGTGACATGTGGACAAAACTACGTTAAAAAAGGGCGCTTATGTCGGGAAGTAACGCTCTTCCCCTGAGGAGGCCTGGCCTAGCCCCAAATGCATGACAAGAACCTTTTTAACACCTAAGTAGCTTGATTTGACTAGAATGCATGAGTATCATGCACGGGTTAACTTGTATATATATATATATATATATATATATATTTATTACTATATATTTTTTTTACATTCCTTTTAAATTTTCTTTTTCTTTTTCCCCTTGTGTACATTTTAATTTCTTTCATATAGCTTTCCCTAGTCTTTTCATGCACCTTTATAATTTTCCTCCACTTTCCACTTTTCCTTCAGTTCCCATTTTCTTTTTTCTTTCTCATTTGGCCCTGCCGCCTCCTGCCATAAGCAGAGATGATTAGGCCAAAGTGACCCCAGGTGCCCCCGTATTGTCTCATTGAAGCTACTGGAGGTCATACTACTTGTGTGTGTATCTTCACCATCATCACTGTCTGGTGGACAGATGGAATGCAGTGAACAGTGCCCTGGTATGTTTAGCATATTGACTGGTTTGCTTGCTGAATCCATAAGGTCCCTACTTTTCCATATAGGGCCATAATCATACGCAATTACAAATGCATAACTTGAATCAGTGTAAATATTTACTCTTTGTCCTTTTGCATATATGCATGCAAGTGTCAGGGCCTTTAGTTCAGCTTCTTTTGCTGATGTGAATCGGTAGAGTCTGTTGAATCACTATTTCTGTGTGTGTGGTTACAGCAGTTGGATCTAGATGGTACCCATTTAGCCTGGGTGATAATCCTTTTTTTTTCATTTGCCCTTTTCAGCCATTTGCATTTCCCCATTGCCCTGACCCCTTTCAGGCGTATGGCCCTGATTTAAAAAAATTCTACATTTCCTGACAAATCCATTTTTAGGCTCCGACAATTTACAAAATCCATTAAGAACCTTTGGCTCCAGATTTGGCCAAGTCCAGACTCCTAAATAGGCTATGGCTGGCTGAATGTCTAATTGTAATTTGTTGCAGTTTGACCCTTCTTCACCCACAGCTTCATCTTTAGTCTCAGCAAGGTCAGATGTTTTGCAGGCCTCAAGTTTAGCGCCCTCTGGTTCCCTGGCCAATAGCACATGTGCTGTTGGTTTCTACTGGAGCAAGTCTGTGGTGTCTTGGAGTGCTGCTCCTGGAACTGGGAGCGCTGATTCAGTTTATTCCATGGCAGGTTCTAGAGGACGTGTCCCATCTTACCACCGGAGTCATTGCCCGGCTGGTTTGGAGGCAGCATGTCCATCTGTGCACAATATATCTTGTGGTAAGCTCACCTGCCATAGTCATGTCATCTCCAGTAGGTGAGTCCCTAGCCAGTGGAACAAATATATATTTAGGGAATCACATTTAAAACCTTCCCTGATTCTCCAATTTCTAAAGTATGCAGCACCTGGAGGGAGTGGTCAACTCTCAGAAAAAAAAACCTAGATATTAGTGAAAGAGAAGAAGGCGCACTTTTTCAAATGAATGAAATGTGTACAAGTGAATAAATTCAATTGAAACAGCAGCCAAAGACAATCGAGACCAATGTGTATGTGCAAGCACACAAGATTAATGAATAATGTGTTTTAGTTTTGACTGTGGTTTTGGCTCTAAAACGTCTATGTGTTTTGATTTTGTTACAGGTTTTGCCCAAAAATCTTTTAGTTTTGGATCTGGATTTAGTTAGCATTTGTGATTTTAAGCTGCTTTTGCTCCTATATTACTATGTATAGCATTAACATTCATTTAAAGTAATTTACAGTGTATTTTCTAATGATCTCTTCACAACTGTCCAAATTTTCACTAATTCTTCCCAAAGTCTACAGCGAGCTGGCTGGCTAAAATTAGTGATAGAGTAGTCACAAAAATATATGGCAGTTTACTAAAAGATACAATCACAATTTCTGCTTTCATTTTCTTTTAATTCAACCTATATCTCACATTATCACATTATAAGTCAACATTCTGGTACTACATTTGGACCTTTGTCCAGCAGACAACCACATAGAACAACAGAAAAAGAAGGTATTAAAAAAACATGTAGTTACCTGACTTCTTATGCAATCCCAGATTGTCTTCAGTTGCAGCTCATGATTCGTCAAATTGTGATAGTCTGCATATCATTGCAAAATATATGAGGCAATGGCACCCTTGTATTCTCTATGAGGCACTCCAAACAATATGCCATCCACCCTGAACATAACCAGAAGTGCCAAAACTAGAAGTACACAAACAAGCTTTCACCATAACAACCAAACAAAGCGATTCCTAGGTGAGTCACTGGGGCACTGGTCAACAACTTCTAAAAGTGCCACTAATTTTGTCTGGCCCATTTAAGGACTTCTGGAATGAGCTAAGACTTTCATTTTTTCTGCTTTTTGTTTTTCATTCCACTGCAAACCAAAGAAATACATATGTGGATACTAAAATATATTTTTTACTTTAACAATTTTCTGGAGGAAATTCGGAATTATTCGAAAAAAAAACAGCAAGGGTGCCAATATTTTTAGCTAGAACTGTGATTCAACAAAGTATCTGTAGTTGCCCAAGATGCTGTCATGCATGTTTTAGTGAAAGGTCAGAGGTTGCCTGGTTTCTCCTGAAAAATCTTTAGAATGCACTGTGCTCACTGTAAAGTAGACAAAACAAGCAGGTTATGATGCTGGCCTCACTATGTTAGCTAAACAAATTATATATAAATTAAAAACATTAGCTAATGTAAATTAATCTTTTGCAAGCATCTATATCAATTATGTTTTTCAGTTACTTAATTTAGAAAGCTTCTTAAACTGGGCTGCAAACAAGGATCAGCAGTAAATTACCGTACTAACAGTAACACTGCACACTTTTACCATAGTAATGGTAATAGTGCGCAGGCCGTGTTATTCCTAAAATAACATGGCTGAATTGAATTGGCCCCTAGAAGTCACTTACATGTGGTTTTGCATGAACTGAGGAAATGCTGATTGATGGTGATGGTCAGCCAGAGGGTAACAGCCAGTGGAAACTAGGGATGAGCGGGCTCGGATTCTCGCAATCCGAACACCCCGAACAATGCGGATCCGAGCCCGATCTGAGCCGACCGCAAAACTGAAAACGAGGCTTACCGTCATAATCCCGCTGTCGGATCTCGCGATATCCGGATTCTTTATATTCCCCGCTTGCCGCCGCCATCTTCACTCGGGCATTGATCAGGGAAGAAGGAGGGTGTGCTAGGTGTCCTCTGTCCTGCTCTTTCTCGTGGTGCTGTCCAGTGCTGTGTCCTGCTCAGTCCAGTGGTGCTGTGTCCTGTGCTCTGTCCTGCTGAGTTCAGTGGTGCTGTGTCCTGTGCTCTGTCCTGCTGAGTTTAGTGGTGCTGTGTCTTGTGCTATGTCCTGCTGAGTCCAGTGGTGCTGTGTCCTGTGCTCTGTCCTGCTGAGTCCAGTGGTGCTGTGTCCTGTGCTCTGTCCTACTGAGTCCAGTGGTGGTGTGTCCTGTGCTCTGTCCTGCTGAGTCCAGTGGTGCTGTGTCCTGTGCTCTGTCCTGCTCAGTCCATTGGTGCTGTGTCCTGTGCTCTGTCCTGCTAATTCCATTGGTACTGCAATATAACTAAGTTCACTGTTCCTGCAGTATATAAGTCCATTGGTACTGCAATATAACTACGTTCACTGTTCCTGCAGTAAATAAGTCCATTGGTACTGCAATATAACTACGTTCACTGTTCCTGCAGTATATAAGTCCATTGGTACTGCAATCTAACAAGGTTCACTGTTCCTGCAGTATATAAGTCCATTGGTACTGCAATATAACTACGTTCACTGTTCCTGCAGTATATAAGTCCATTGGTACTGAACCACTTCCTCCTAATGCTGAAGCTGCTGCCACTAGTCATGACATAGATGATGAAATGCCATCAATGTCGTCTGCCAAGGCCCGATGCCCAATCTCCTAGTAGAGGGCATGTAAAATCCAAAAAGCCAAAGTTCACTAAAATTAGCAAAAAAAGAAAATTAAAATCATCTGAGGAGAAACGTAAACTTGCCAATATGCCATTTACGACACGGAGTGGCAAGGAATGGCTTAGGCCCTGGCCCGTGTTCATGACTAGTGGTTCAGCTTCACCCAAGGATCTAAGCCCTCCTCCTCTCCCCCCTCTAAAAAATTTAAGAGAGTTAAGCTGTCATCAACAACACAGCAAACAACTCTGCTTTTAAAGAGATGACATCACAAATCCCAAAGGCGAGTCCAAGGGTGTTGGTGGTTGCGAAGCCTGACCTTCCCATCACTGTATGGGAAAAGGTGGCTCCTTCCACCATTTGCAGCACGCCCTCTGCATATGCTGGAAGGATCACCCACAGTGCAGTTACAGATTTGGATAATGAAGGTGTCAATGTTGTACACCAGGAGGAGGAAATTGATGTAGCTGGCGCTGAGGAGGAACTTGACGAGGAAGATGCTGATGTGGTTATCTTAAATGAGGCACCAGGGGAGGAAACAGTTGTTGTCCATGGGATGAAAAAGCACATCGTCATGCCTGGCCAGAAGACCAAGAAATCCACCTCTTCGGTCTGGAATTATTTCTATCCGAATCCGGACAACAAATGTATTGCCATTTGTACCTTATGTAAAGCTCAAATAAGCAGGGGTAAGGATCTTGGCCACCTAGGGACATCCTCCCTTATACGTCACCTGAAGAACCTTCATAATTCAGTGTTTAGTTCAGGAACTGTGGCTAGGACCGTCAGCAGTCCAGGGACACCTAAATCCCTTGGTCCTGTTGTATCCACACCAGCAACACCCTCTTTGTCAATTTTCTCCTCGATCTCGATTGGAGATAGTCCTGCAGGCCATGTCACCGGCATGACTGAGTCCTCTTCAATCTGGTATTCTTCCGGAGGATCCTGCAGCGCTGCGCCTACTACTGCCGCTGCTGCTGTTGCTGCTGGTAGTCGGTCATCTTCCCAGAGGGGAAGTCGTAAGACCGCTACGTCTTTCACTAACAATTGGCCGTACAACAGTCGTTTGCCATGAGCACGAAGTACGACAGTAGTCATCCTATGGCAAAGCGGATAACTGCATCCTTAACAGCTATGTTGGTGTTAGACGTGCGTCCGGTGTCCGCCATCAGTGGAGTGGGATTTAGACGGTTGATGGAGGTATTGTGTCCCCGGTACCAAATCCCGTCGATATTCCACTTCACTAGGCAGGCGATACCTGGGATGTACAGAGAAGTATGAAAAAGTGTCCTCAGTGCTATGAAAAATGCGGTTGTACCCACTGTCCACTTAACCACTGACATGTGGACAAGTGGTTCAGGGCAAACTAAGGACTATATGACTGTGACAGCCCACTGGGTAGATGCATTGCCTTCCGCAGCAACAGCAGCAGCAGCATCAGTAGCAGCATCTCCAAAACGCCTGCTGGTTCCAAGGCAGGCAACGTTGTGTGTCACCGGTTTTAGTAAGAGGCACAACGCTGACAACCTCTTAGAGAAACTGAGGGAAATAATCTCGCAGTGGCTTACCTCACTTACACTCTCCTGAGGATTTGTGGTGTCGGACAACGCCAGTAACATTGTGGGGGCATTACATCTGGGCAATTCCCAGCACGTGCCATGTTTTGCCCACACAATAAATTTGGTGGTGCAGCATTATCTGAAAAGTGACTGGGTGTGCAGGATATGCTTGCGATGGCTCGCAAAATTGTGGGACACTTTCGGCATTCTGCCACTGCCTACCGAAGACTGGAGCAGCATCAAAAATGCCTGAACCTGCCTTGCCATCACCTCAAACAATAGGTTGTGACGCGCTGGAACTCCACCCTCTATATGCTGCAGAGGATGGAGGAGCAGCAAAAGGCCATTCAAGCCTACACAGCCACCTACGACATAGGAAAAGGAGTGGGGATGCGCCTGAGTCAAGCGCAGTGCAGACTGATTTCCGTGTTGTGCAAGGTTCTCCAGCCGTTTGAACTTGCCACACGAGAAGTCAGTTCCGACACTGCCAGCTTGAGTCAGGTGATTCCCCTGATCAGGCTGTTGCAGAAGCAGCTAGAGAAAGTGAGGGAGGAGCTGGTAAACCATTGCGATTCTACAAAGCATGTAGCTCTTGCCAGGATCCGAGGGTGGCCACCTTTTTTTAAGTCAGAGGAATACATTCTGGCCACCGTGCTCGATCCTCGGTTTAAAGCGTATGTTGTGTCTCTGTTTCCGGCGGACACAATTCTACAGTGGTGCAAAGACCTGCTGGTCAGGAGATTGTCATCTGAAAAGGACCGTGACATGCCAACAGCTCCTCCTTCATTTTCTTCCACACCTGTGGCTGCGAGGAAACAGCTGAGATTTTGTAAATGACCCGCTGGCGGGGATGCAGAGAACATCTGGTCCGGACTGAAGGACCTGTCAACCATTGCAGACATGTCTACTGTCGCTGCATTGGATGCTGTCACCATTGAAAAAATGGTGGAGGATTACTTTACTGACACCGTCCAAGTAGACATGTCAGACAGTCCTTACTTGTACTGGCAGGAAAAAAAGGCAGTTTGGAAGCCCCTGTGTGTACTCCAAAAGAGTTTTTAGTGTAGCGGGGAACCTGGTCAGTGAGCGGCGAAGGAGGTTGCTTCCGCAAAATGTTGAGAAGATGATGTTCATAAAAATGAATTATCAATTCTTCAATCAAGACCAGCAATGGCCTCTAGAGACTACAGAGGGACCGATGATTGTGGAGTCCAGCGGGGATGAATTGATAATGTGTGAGGATGAGGAAGTACACACTGAAGGGGGCGTGGAATCAGAGGATGAGGATGAGGACGACATCTTGCCTCAGTAGAGCCAGTTTACTTTGTACAGTGAGAGATGAATAGCTTTTTTTGTGTGGGGGCCCAAACAAACCAATCATTTCAGCAGGGCCTGATTAAGGGTCACAGCCGCCCTAGGCTACTAAACTGGTTACCGCCCCCCCCCCCCCCCGCACCAATGTGTGGGTAAATAAAAAAAATAAATATATATATATATATAGATATATGTAAACAAAATTGTAAAACATTAATTAATACATAAAACACACTTCATTATGCACTTCTTCTCTTAACTGATCTTCCAGCGTAGACTACCTGGTGTTCTCTTTTGCTTGTTCTTGGAGCATTGTCCGTTGCCTGGCTTCTGAAAACTTGGGAGTCCTGTATTTAAAATGTGCAAAAATTGTATTATAGTGCCAAATTTTAACAAACCCTGAATGATACAAAACAACCACCTAGTACAGACATAGACAATAAAATATATGAAATTTATTTACACTCATATAGTAACATTTACCAGCCCTGTCTATCTAGTATTTAGTATTCTAGTGACCGCTGAAACCACAGTCAGCATCCACATCACCGCCACACAATACAGAGATCCTTCCCCCACAAGCTATTTCATCACCTCTGCCACCAGCTAATTCATCCCCCCTATCGACCCGCAACAGACAGTGTATGACCCCCCTATCCAATTCATTAACCCCCTCTTGTAGCCAGTTCATTACCTCCCTATTGCCATTTCATTAATCCCCCCTATCCAATTCATTAACCCCCCTCTAGCCAGTTCATTACCTTCCCATTTTCACTTCATTAATCTCCTCTCCTAGCCATTTCATTAACCCGCTCCATCCAATTCATAAGCACCCCCCTATCCAATTCATAAGCACCCCCTCTAGCCAGTTCATTAATCCCCATTTGCACTTGATTAATCCCCCCTAGCCATTCCACTGATCCCCCCATCCAATTCATAAGCCCCCCTCTAACCAGTTCATTACCTCCCCATTTTCACTCCATTAATCCCCCCTATCCAATCCATACTAGCCAGTTCATTATTCCCCCCCATATCCAATTTATAAGACCCCCTCGTTAGCCACATTAGCCAGTTCATTAGTCCCCCCAGTCATCTCCCCCCCTCCAGATCCGATGTGTCTCCCCCCCCTGATATTTAACAAGCTGCATTTACCTTGCTGTCTTCTGTTCCTCCTCTCACCAGCCGGCGCTTCTGTCATCTTCACACGCAGCTAACAGCATCCGACGCTGTTAGCTGCACTGTCACTGCGGGCGCGCTCTCTGTGATTAGTGTGGTCACGTGAGATGTGAGATCTCACGTGACCACACTAAGCAATACACTGACTAACAGCAGCAGCTAACAGCTAACAGCATCAGATGCTGTTAGCTGCGTGATTGGGTATAGGAACATGCGGGACCGCCCCTTTGTGGACAGGAGCGGCCCCATCAGAGGAGAAAGAAGCCGATCGCCGGCATTTGAATAAAAAAAACAAAAAAAAACAAAAAAACAGCTTGCTAGTGTGCCCCCCAGGACTCAGCACCCCAGGCTGCAGCCTGGTCAGCCTAGTGGTTGATCAGGCCCTGCATTTCAGTCACAGTAGTTTGGTAGGCCCTGTCGCTGAAATGATTGGTTTGTTAAAGTGTGCATGTCCTTTTTCCGCAACATAAGGGTGAGTTGTAGGGCCCAAGGACAATTCCATCTTGCACCTCTTTTTATTCTTTGGCAGCTAGTTTTGTGGGGGTCCAAACGAACCAATAATTTCAGCCACAGTTTTGTAGGCCCTGTCGCTGAAATGATTGGTTTGTTAAAGTGCGCATGTTCTATTTCACCAACATAAGGGTGGGTGGGAGGGCCCAAGGACAATTCCATCCTGCACCTCTTTTTTTGGCATTATGTGCTCTTTGGGGCCTAGTTTTTCAAACTGCCATCCTGTCTGCCACTGCAGTGCCACTCCTAGATGGGCCGCGTGTTTGTGCCGCCCACTTGTTTTGCTTTGCTTAGTCAACCAGCTACCTCAGTGCAACCTTTTGGCCTAAAAATAATATTGTGAGGTGTGAGGTGTTCAGAATAGACTGTATGTCACGGGCACTAGAAGTCTTTGCCCAGGATATCACCAGATGATGTTCTTACCAGAGTAATATAGCTGGTACTATGGTCCTCTGGTAGCAGGGTGACTACGGAACAGGAGAATCAGCAGATGGTGAGAGAATGCTCAAGGAAAGTCTATGACTAGCAGCAACTGGTAATGACTTAGATGTATGTACACGAGGAACCAGATGGACAAGTAAACGTGAGGAGAGTCAGTGGTCTGAGTATAGCAAGTTGTACCACTGCTATATATATGTGAGGAGGGGCACGAGGAGATGAATGGAATGGAATGCAGAGGATACACAGGCACACGGTACCTGATCCCACGATGCTAACCACAATACAATAATAACTGACAAGCGCTGCTTGAAGTATACAAAGTCACTATAGAGATCCAGGTAATAGGAAACAAAGTCAATAGTAACAATAGCTTCAGTAGATGGAAGACTCCGGAGATGAACACAACACAGTCCAGACGGATATGCAATACAATAGCAAAGTCAATGGAAAGTATGCATACCGCGGTTCAGGAGAGCAGGCTGTCAAGGAGACGTGCAGGGATACCTGAACGGCTGAACGCCGGCAGGAGAAGAGACCACTGGAGGATGGAAGCGGTAATCAGGTTGGTGCAGCACACGGAAGGTAACCGGTAATCAACGGAGCAATACTCAGGAAGCAGTAGTAAGTAAAACTGGAAACATGATGAACACGGGAGAGTTGAGGCTGTCTGGTATCCGGCAGTAGTAGCGGAGGCAGCGGAGGGAAGGCACGCTGAACACGGGCGAGTAGAGGCGGTCTGGAATCCGGCAGCAGAAGCAGATAGGAATCAGTGGAGATCTGCCACGATGAACACAGGAGAGTTGAGACGGTCTGGAACCCGGCAGTAGTAACGGAGGCAGCGGAAAGCAGACACGCTGAACACAGGAGAGTTGAGGCGGACTGGAATCCGGCAGCAGTAGCAGATAGGAATCAGCTGAGTGCAGACACGATGAACACAGGAGAGTTGAAGTGGTCTGGAAACCACAATCGAAGTAGACAGAAATCAGCTGGAGCTGAATACACGAGGAAACACAGGAACACCTTCAGAGGCTCATGGGGAATGAGACTCCAAGATCAGGCCACTAGGTAATGATCACAGGTGGTTTAAATAGGGAGGGTTGCCTGATCATCCAATCAATTAAAAGCAACAGGTACTGAAGGTTTCATAAGGGCTGCACATGCGCAGACCCTCAGGATGGCGGACGGCCACGGTTCCTGAACACAGGAGAAATGGCACTCACAGTCCGGTGAGTGACACTGTAAATGAGTGGAAATGAATGTTATTGAGGTTAATAATAGCGTAGGAGTGAAAAAAAATCCCAAAAACTGGATTTTAGCACTTTTTATGCTTTTTTATAAAAAAATCAGAACCTAAAACCCAAAATCAGAACCAAAACCTTGAGTAGGGTGTTTTGGCAAAGCCCATTCGAACCCAAAACCTAAAGGTAATTAGTACCCAAAACCCAAAACACGAAAAGTGGCCGGTGGCAGACAAATAGCATAATTATGGCCAGTGGTACGTGACAGGCAAATAACATAGTCAAGTCCAAGCACAGGGCCAACTGTGAACAATACAAAAAAAAACAGCAAGAGACAGAAACTAGAACAGAACCTATAGCCAACAGTGATAACTGTGAGATGTAGAGTTGTAAAGACAAGCCACAGATGCACTCATTAATGCATTAAACTAAATTAATTAAATTAAATTAATGTACTCATTAATGGCTGATTAAATGTTACCTGCCGCATTTCTGGTATGACAAACGGTCAGGACACCTCTGGTGCAAGTATGTTACTGTACCAATACCGCAGAATCAGAGAAGCCAGGACTCAAAGTACTGATATATGCTCTTTTTCAGCTCACACAGCCCACACTATAGACCTGATATCACCTGCAATGCCAAAGAGTGCGTCAGCACTTTGAGAGAAAAGGAAAACCGGGGAATAACAATGTGCTATATAGAGAAAGGTATACGATGTACGTACACATAATATTTTTTTTTTTGCTATCACTGAATGTTTCATACACTTATTATAAAGCAATGATTTTGGATAATTAAGTTTAAGTTTTTAATGATTGTGATCTTATTTATACTGTGCTCAACATGTCCTATACTAATGATTGGATAATGCTGCCAACACAATTGGTAGCTGATTCACTTTTTCATGACATAAAATAACATAAAGCAAAACTCAATTGGAAGCAATTAGTTTTACTCAAAAATTAAAATACAGTTCACAACTAATGTCATTTATTTTCAGAGTTTTCCCTGCTACTCATAAACTTGTGTAGCACATCCAACCAGTTATCAAAGCACATTGGGGAATACTATTCTAAAGAGAACACTTTACATATGATACTACACAGCAAGGCACGCTTTTGTGAATGCAGGGTTCTGTGTGATTTCCATTGTGGGGCATCCCATATCTCACTGGAGAGGGTATGGCCATTGTAATAGTAGGTGTAGCTACTTTTTAATATTTCCTTAGAAATACATTTAAATATATTTCTAGTGAATTCCAAAGTAGCAAGAAATACAAACGAAAGGTCATCAACCATGACAGTGATTGTTGCTCACTTGTAGTGTAGTGTTTAATGCCACAACAAAGAGTAGTATGGAATTAGCAGTAACAGAGCGCATGCACTTTTATTAGAATTAGCTTTTTCATAGAAATTAGTTCTCTCCCTTTTACCCATGTCATGAAGCAAGGCTTTAACATATATTTAGAATCTAGGAACAAGGTTTAGGAGCTAGGAATATTTTAAAACATTTTTATATGGTATACCCCCCCTTTAATCCACATCATAACACTTCTCTATTCTTTTCTATCTCTACAGCATACCTTATTTTCATCTCACTCTGCTATCCCCCCTCAAATACATTCTTCTCACTCCTCAAACCCATTCACCCCAATCCTCTGCATCATCAATTAATCTTTATCTTGTTCTCCATCCTATTGTCCTCTTAATCCTCCAATCAACATTACCCCTTTATCATTATTGCTAACCCATCCCCTCTCATCATTACCATCACACTGAACCTACCATCAGACCATCACATTGAACAGGTGCAGCAGGTTTGTCCCCTCAACAGTTTTCTCAGTTCCCCCATCCACACTGTATTGGCAATGGGTCTCTCACTCCTCCTTCCACAGATCCTCCCTAGTTTTCCCCTACAAGGTTCTATCACTTCACCCTTCCCCTATTCTTTGATTCCCTCATCCAGGGTTCTCTTTTGTCGACCCCCTTGAGGATTCTCTCAATCCCTCCCCATCCAGGGTTCTCACACTCCTCCCTTCAGGATTCTCTCACTCCTCCCTGCCTTTCAGAGTTCTATCACTCCTTCTATACTCTCGGATCCTCTCACCCCCAACAACTCCACAGTTCTCTTAACCACAGCTCACCTCTGCTCTGTAACACAATTAAGTGTTGTGATGCAATAAATCCATAAATGCTAAAGGAGAAGTAGTGACAGAACATAGCTCTGCATTTATTTTTTTGGGTTGGATGGGCAATCAAAGCTGCTATGCGAGGTGCCCCTCTGATGTGTGGGAACCTGTGCAGTAGCTATGGTGGCACCTTTCCTAAAGATGACACTGCTGCCCACACAGTGGGGATTACTGTTCTTATATGCTTAAACTATATAGTGTTTGGTGAGAGAATCTTAACTATTGGCGTTATTTAAAAAATATTTAACAAGATCTCTGTAACCAATTATTATAATTCATCAAACACAGTTCACAATTTGTTAAAGACACTTTAGTAGTATCATCACAAAGTTTTGAAATTCTAAACATGCTTAAATCCATTACTTCTAACAAAACAAGTGACTTAATATCCACAAGCTACTAATTATAAATCTAAATCTTTTGCAATACCAAACACTAACAATTGTTCTGCTACAATTTCAGAAAATCTTACTTGTGTAAACAAAAAAGTCCCACACCCCTTTTTTACATGAGCTAGCCAAAAAGTTGGGTGTGTGTTACATTCTTGAGTGTTCTAAATCTGTTAACTACAAATAATTAGTTAGACTTTAGAGTTAAAAAACATATTTTGCACACCTATCTAAGCAAAACTTCCTAATGAAACACAAGGATGGCAAACAAATAAAACAAAAATGCACAGCTACAATATCTGGATTTGTTGTCAGGTTAATATGATTAACTAGGTTTATTTGTAGAAATACATCTGCAATGAAAAAAAAAAAAAATGTATATTTTATTTTCTTTTGCTTATATTTTTTAGGAAATTGGTTTATGTTTTCTAAGTTATAACAGTTATAATATGTTTGTCCCATGCATTCCTGAATTATTTTACTGCATGAAGTCCTGTAACAATTGCTGGTGGTCTATTCTATAGAACTATCATTTTCACTATAAAGAAATTTCTTTTTTCATTACCTTTCAATCTTTCTTCCTCCAATTGATATCCATTTGTTCAAGATATCCTCTTATTTTCAAAAAATACTGAATTATTGAACTGTATTAATACTTATGAAATATTTAATGTTTCTATGTGTTACTGGAATTATTATATTTAGGATTCTAATGGCCAGATTCAACTCCCCGATGTTCATTAGAACAATGCGGACCGCGCACTATTTTCGTAATAATGTGCAGCTATTACTACGGTAATAGCTACACATTGTTACCTTTACTACGGTAATATCAAGGTAGCTCTGTGAGCTGCGAGCAAAAAACCTTGTTAAAATTACCGTAGTGACAGTAATAATGCACGGCTACTACCATAGTAATGGTAATAGTGTGCAGCCCGCGTTCTTAATTGAATCTGCCCCTAAACGTTAGTGCATTTCTCTAATTCTCTAAATCACCACACATGTGTTTTTATTAGTTATGGGGTATCATCTGCAAAATAAACCATACTTCCTCTTGTAAACATATATTCTAAGAAGTACCACTAATAAATAAAACAGGCCTGAGGTCCTCCATGGGTTCTCCACATGTTACCAACCCTTCATCTGAAGTTACCCAATTGACTACAACACTCTGCTTTTGCTAAATGTTTATTCATATCACTATATTTCAGTTAAATACAAGGTTTTTCAGTTCCTGAATTAATTTATTGTGGGATACAGTAGTAAAAGCCCAGCTAACATATAGCTGAACTTTATACACTCATCCATCCTATTATTTTAGTTATCAAATCAAAAAAATCCACTAGATTTGTTTGATAAGTTTTCCCAGCAGCAAAACCATGCTGTTTTGGATCTTGACATTTGTTTAACTGTGAAACATTTTGAAAGTAAATTAGTAGTTCCATTAATTTGCCTACAGCTAATGAAGGACATTTTGCGCAGTGGATTTGCCTTTACAATTTCTCCAATCACTTGAAGTTGCGATTGTTTTAAAAGTTTTGTTCACCACTTTTGGTGTGTATGCCATCTGAACCCATTGCTTTATTTATTTTTGAACTGAGAGTGCAAGTCACATCCCTTCTGTAATAAATGTACAGTATTTGTGCCTACAGTACAGTAGAGTATATCTGTTCCTCAAGTGCAGATGTCTTCTTTGGATTCGTAAATACACATAAAAAATAGTTATGTAGACGGTCTTCAATCTTGCTTTTCTGCTACTAATATACACCCTGTTCAGTTTTTAGTCTTACAATTCCTCCCTTTGTTTTTTTCTTTTCACTAATGTATTTAAAGAACATCTTGTACCCCTTTTTATTGACTATGCAATCTGTTCTTCTGTTTGCGCTTCAGCACATTTTATTGCACATTATGGGCTAGATTTACTAAGCTGCGGGTTTGAAAATGTGGGGATGTTGCCTATAGCAACCAATCAGATTCTAGCTTTCATTTATTTAGTACTTTCTACAAAATGACAGCAAGAATCTGATTGGTTGCTATAGGCAACATCCCCACTTTTTCAAACCCGCAGCTTAGTAAATCTTGGTCTTAGTCTCATTTAGACTAGCTTTATATGCTTTTATTTTCTCCTCTGTCTATATTTCTTTTATACCGTTTTCTAACAATTATAACAATTTCATTTAAGAAGCATATTGGATTTCCCATGTTTTGATTTTTCTGACATATTTTGCACATAGTTCTGTTTTATTTACTAGTGCAATTTTTAGCATATTCCACTATTCCTGTACTCCACCTATCAATTCTCACCCTTTTAGAGATTCAAACAAATAATTTGTCATTAGAATCTATAATTGCTTCGTTGGGTGTTGGTTCTCTAATTAATTTCTTAAAAGATACCCCATGCAAGCTATCTTTAATATCGCTACTCCTGGCTGATTTAGCAACTAGCAGATACCAGTCCATACCAGGCAGTGAAATCTCCCATAATATCACTTCAACTTTCATTGACATCTTAGTGATTTCCTCTGTTAATAATACATCCAATTGCATATTTTGGTGGCCAATACATTTTTTTTATTTTAAAATCCTCTGTCATACCAGTCTTTAGAGTTAGCCAATTATTGTTTATTATTATTCCTATCTGCAGTAGCCTGTATTGAAATTGATTTGATCTCATTCTTTAAAGCAACTCTACCTGCTTTTCTGCTTTTCCTACTTTGTTTTTTTCTAAATATAATATAACTAGGAATAACTATACTACCATCATGGCTATCATTGTACCTTGACTCAGTAAGAGGTATGAGATTTAAACTATCCTTTTGTCAACCACTTCAAATTAAAATGGATTCCTAGTGTTAGTCAAAATTGACTCTGGACGAAGCGGTGTGGACTTTGCTGCTGGAAACTCACAGGTTGCGATCCTCTGAACTGCCTTTTGCTGCAACACAAAAGTAAACCCTTTCTGCTTACACCATTTTTTAGCCAGTGGCGTTTCATAGTTTTATGGTGTTTGATGCACAGCATTTTGTTTTCTCCATCTTATGCAGATGAAAAACATCGAAGAAGGACAAAGAAGATGATTCCTGGCCAACCTCCTTTTCTAACAGACAAAAAACTCTTTGCACTGTTCCAACATCACTAATAGATACATTATTAGAACCAAAATGAACAACGACATCTACCTTTCAACCTTAACTCACTGACCTGACAATATTTACCATGCAACTCTCTGAGCAGTAGTTCCTGGCAAACACAGAACCTCTCTATTTCCTTCATGACTAACTCCCTCATCAACACTTCTTACAAAATAATCTCTTATAACATGTAACATATAACATTCCTTGTAAACTCTTCTTGGGGACATTACTGTTTCCAGGACCATCATCCTCCGGGCACCTATTATAACATGCCTCTTCTGCTGGAAGCACAACTTTAACAACCGTTTTATGCTCAGTGGAAACAGAAAATGTATTTTTAAAGGGGGATAGCTGCTGAGACATCCACAGCTCTGTCTTAAAATCCTACTGTGGGTTCAACAAACCTGGACCTTTCTTGGTCACCTAGCGGTGGAGATGAATGTGAGGGTGGATGTGACCCCAGATCCATCAGCCCATTTATGGCATGATTGAGTCATATTGTGGGCAGGGGAAAGGAATGCATGGACTAGTAGTTTCCTATTGATCTATGTAATTACACCATTCTAGGTTTCGGCACTTGCTTTTGCACACAACCTAAAGGGATCCATGCTTTAACCACTCGAAGGCTGGTTAGGTAAAGCCTAGGGGGGTTCCCAATGAGGTCACTAAAGGGGTGTATTTTTTTCAAACTGAACAAACCTAGTTTTTCTATCCTCTCTTTGTAATTTAACTCTTCCATTTCCATTTATTAATAAGGTTGTCCATCTGTGATTCCTCTCGAGTTTTCCTATGCAATTCATACAGCGAGGTTTATATTCAATTTAATTTACAAATAACATAGCTATTATCAAGGCCTAAATATGTAGCCAAATGTTTCAACATCATCATCATCAACATTTATTTATATAGCGCCAGCAAATTCCGTAGCGCTTTACAATTGGGAGCAAACATTGATAAAACAATACTGGGTAATACAGACAGAGAGGTAAGAGAACACTGCTCGCAAGCTTACAATCTATAAATGTTTGTCATTTTGTGTAAATCTTTCTGTAACAAATTACTATCTTGCTCTTTTATAACCCTAAAACAGAGAAGAAATAGGTTTGCATCTGTTATAAACCCTACATAGCTTTGGGTCATCATCAAATATGGATGATGGCCTTACGTTCTAGGCCATCAAGGTAAGTAATAAAAACATTCAAAAGGACAGGACTGATTCTGATCTCTTTGGTAAACCACTAATCACTTTAGTCCAGTCTTAAAAATGTTCAATTTCTAGATATTCATATAAATCTCTCCCCATGTCCATACTCTTCCCCCAGACCTAGTACTCTCATCTTAGGTGATAGACTGTTCTGTGAAAAACAAAATCCAAATAGGTCACGTCAATAGCACTGTCAAGATCCGATTTGAAATTTACCTCCTTATAAAAACAAATTATTTTTGCTTCGCATGACAAGTCCTTCATGAACCATGCTGACAATGCGTTATCAAATTATTTCTTACATATTTTCTTATATATTTTGAAAACGCATGCCTCAGAATCCCTCTAAATAATTTACCCAGAACAAACATAAAAACAAGTTGTTTTACATAAAAGAATGGCTAACAACATTTAAAGACACATATATCCCCATGTCTTGGCAAAACCTGAGCTATTAGACATTGTATTTATATTTAATGTACTACCCTTTATAAGAGAAAATGTATTTTGCATAAGCAAATGAGCAGTAGCAAATAAGCAATAATTTTTTTGTATTTTTTTAAACACGCAACTGTAGGCTCTGGCATAGTTATTTTCCATATATGAGAACATTGCAAAAAAAGCTTAATGGAAAATCACCATGTATTTTGTTATATAAGAAAACAATGTGGAGCTGTGTAGTAAGCATCCTAGTACACACACGATTATCAAGAATTTCAGCCACAAAATATAAAACACAAATCTTTTTCTTAGAACTGCAACATTGCTTTCACAATGCACTTTGCTCAAAAGTAGCTATTAGAAACAAATAGGTTCAGCTCTTGAATTGTTGGTGCTTGCCCTCCATAAATCACATCATTAGTAAATCTGTCCTAAGGTGAAAAACATAAAAGACTTTATTGTTCCAATAGCCCACTGACGACACACATATTAACCATGCCTATTGTCCTCAATGCGTGGGACTCTCCAATGTTAACACTCTTTCATTGCTTAACCATTAACTATGTATTTTAAGATGAATCACTGAAACCATTCAGCCCTGTAGCTATCTAGAAAACTATGCAACCATATGATCAAGTAACTCCCCTTTATTGCAATTATGCTACTTAATTTATAAAGATAATTGTAACATATGCTTTCAAATTATTTACTGGTGAGAGTAGATGGCAAGGTTTTGAAAGTGTTCCAAAGAGCATAAGCTATTGTTTTCCTATGCATATAAAAATTATAGATAACAAACTATGTCTATTCACCAAATTACTACCTGCTATTATTAGTTTTACCTCTTGTTGTATTTTGTCTAAGTGTGCCAAGCATTCCTGTCTGATGAACAGGTCAAAGAAGGTGTCCTCTTACATGTACCTTAATGCCAAGCATTACTTCTGAGACAAAGTCACCTATCACATTTCAAAGAACCATTTAGATACACATGTTTATGCATAGTTTTCATATCTGACAATTCATAGGAACCAGTTCCTCATTTACTTCATAGTTTTTAGCAATTAGGTGACAGATTACAATTTCAAAATAACACCTCATCCTGTGGGAATTTACATACCTAGTGGCAGCTGTGCATACTTTTTTATTTGTATTGTATTGCTTATGCAAATCTTTCTTTTAAAATTAAATCTAATAAAATGCAGGATGGCAGCACCACATTCTGCACCCAATAAAATGGAATATCCACTGTAAAAAAAATGTATTAGTATTTTCAGTTGAAGAGAATAATAGCATGTGCTATGTTCTGTCAGATTTTCAACTTATTAAGAATACTTATTATTCTTAACAGAGACAAATGATAAATTTATTCGCAAACTATTTTCTGCTACTTTACAGTGCAGCTAAATAAACTTAGGCTTACTTTCCATTATTGTTTCTCTTAATGTGCACAAAGCACATTATGGACTTAATTTGATCTTTTTTTGTTTCAGTCACTCCCCTCTGGAAGGTAAGCTCTAGTCAGATGGATCCTTATTTCATCTTACAGTTCTATGCTTTGTGTGTGCCTTATCCATCATGTACTCCTTGCCATGAGTTTCCTACCTTCAGATTAGTTGAATTTTTGGCTTGTACATCATTTCCTGCATTGAGTTACGTTTCTAGATACCGTACATTTTTTTAGCAAAATATTTATTCCATCAAACAGTTGCTTATTTTTGTTGCCCCGCAAATACAACATAGTAAATACAATTGATATAATTGTATCCAGAGAGCATCTTTGTGTTGTATTCGTAGGCCCCACAAATTAACAACTGTCTAATGATATAAATTAATGTCTGAAACGCACATACAGAATTTAGAAAGACAAAACAATGTATTTAGGAAAAGTTTGAGGGGGATATGTACAAGTCAATAAATTAACATAATTAGGAGAAAATTCAACTTCCCTCGTTGTTCTAAATAACAACGCAGGCCTCTCTCAATTACTGTTACTACGGTAATTTTAATGCAGAATTTTCGAGCTGCAAAGGAAAAATCAGCGTTGAGAATACAGTAGTAACGGTAATAATGCACACTTTCGTGTAGTACCATAATGCGTGGCCTGCGTTGTTCTAAACAAAAACGTGGGGAATTGAATTCCCCCTTTACTGGTGGAAAACCCCTCTGAGGAATGTGTTGAGACAACATGACATATATAAAATAAATAATAAGTGGCCCAGCTACACCAGCTGATGGCTTTGTTTTACATCAAATCCACAACAAAGCATTTTAATTCTTAATGTAAATCAGTGTTTTTGCATTGTGCTCCACAAAAAAAACTTGTAAACCTATAAATGCGTAATGTGATGTATTATACAACATTTCTGTAATATTACACAATACTTAAATACACAGCAGTTTTGCATCCACCATTAGTTTATTTTCTTGCCAACTGTTTTTTGTGTGTGTGTGAGAAGTTGGTGCAGGGAATTATTTACAATGTTAATTATACTAATCATTATTTTGCCTGATTGTATTCTATTTAACACTAAGCACTATAAACTGAGAAGATGAAAGCAATAAAATGTAAGATTGCAAAACTTAAGTATATGTGAAATATAACAAAAAAAACCAAGTTCTAGGTTAATAGCGGATCATCAAAAAGAAAACATTTTATTAACTTTAGTCAATGGTATTGCATTTTTTTAATTGTATGTTAAAAAAACATATAATAAGTAATACAAATAGGAACCAGATTTACAGTCATTACTTGCAGATGAAATAGCGTTCACGATCACAGTTGTTTCAGCTTAAGATATACAATCCCTATGGAAAACAAAAGCACTCACTGATTCAGATGAGGCATTCGTATAGTCACTAGCTGAACATATAATGGGGTCGCTGTGGGGAATAGACATTTATTGTTAGGAAGTGTCCATCATTGAAACAACTCATTAATTTTCTATAGTTTATAGGACTAACAATTATGTCTCTGGTCAAGCATTAACTACACATTAATTCCCTGCCATGGATAAAACAGTTATTTTTAGCAGGGCATTAGTATCAAGTTAATGCCATCTCAGTAGTGATTAACATTGTCAGGAATTTTTACTAATAGATATGCAGACACAATGATTTTGCCCATTTGTAAATGTTATCAAAGGAAACCATCAAGATATATCTACAGTCACTAATATGTATATATAATATATATATATATATATATATATATATATATATATATATATATATATATATATACATATATAGATAGATAGATACAGATAGATATAGAGATACAAATAAATATATATATATATATATATATATATATTTATATATATATATATATATATATATATATATGTAGAGATAGATAGATAGATAGATAGATAGATAAGTCAAGGCAATTTATAATGTCACATGACCATTTCTAAATCTGAGTGTAGTTTTGCGACAAAAACACTGGCGTCTTTTGCAAAGGTGTTACAATTTGTCCTGGAGATTGGGTAGGTCAGATATAGTATGCTCTAGAATTTTAATAATATGTGCCAGATTAAGCCCAAAACCATTTTTATACTGAGAAAGCTGATATTGGGAAAGGTTTAAATATATCCTGGCATAAGTATCGAAATGTTATACTAGAAGGTGCTTTGAACATAATTGTCCACTTATGCCTAGATGCATATTATTATTATTATTATTATTATTATTATTATTATTATTATTATTAATAATAATAATAATAATAATAATAATAATAATAATAATAATTAATATTAGTAATAATGATAATAATAATTTAATTATATAGCACCACTCATATTAGGAAGTATATCAATTTACAGCAATAACAATATAGGTACCATGGTTGTGCAAAGTATCTTTTGAGCAGATGAAGCAAAAACTGCTCTTTTGAGAGCAAACCACTTTTTTGCATCATAAATAGCCCCAATTGACAGCCTTATATTGTTAGATTTCAGAAAACCTACAGCACTCATTGTGGTGGAACTTTTAGTTGTAACTTCACTTTTAGGTTCTGTTATTACATTGACATATCTGTCTTCAAGATTTGTTGCATATAATGCTAAGCTTAAGGATGCATTTTCAAGTGAGATAAAGAACATACACAAAAATGTGTACCAAATTGCAATGACAAGGTTGTATTGGTAGCTTGTCATGTCATGAAATGAAATACCTGCCCAGACATTATGGATTGTGATGGGCGCCTATGTGGATAAGTCAGGGGAAAAAGGAGACAGTGAGAAGCAGCATCAGTTGTAGTAGTTGACCTATTATTGGATTTCTTCTGTGTATTACACAGACTCTAACTCATGTTTTAATGTTCAAAACAACCTCTAGATCCATGCAAATCTCTGATACATACCTTTTTGCAATTTATTTCTGTTTTGTGCTTTGTTTTCACAAAATGGTATTAGAAATTAGAATCACATTTGTGTATATCTTGTGTTAGTCTAAGTAAAGTGTTTTATAATAAGAATGGGATCATTTTCAGATTTTGTAGTTTGCATTTTACCAAAGATACATTTTACATATGTGCACTCTTTGATACTGCATTTTAGTGGTCTGCTTGTGCAGGAGCCTTGCATGTTATAATTTTTGGTCCAATATACCAATGCACATGTCTAACACTGTTACTCTGAAAGGGCGCATAGTATTATGCTTTGGAAAACCGCTTTTATTATTTTGAAGAATTGATTTATGCTCCAAAAATACCCATTATATGACCTTCATTTACGTCTGCTTAAATTTTAATAATAACGGGACATCCACGCTGCCTTCATTTTACATTTTGATTTTCCTTTATAGTTACAAATGATACACTGCAAACATTGTGGAAATTCCTAACAAGATAAAATGTCTTATTTGAACATTAAATATAAATCCAATCTTAAACATACTTACTAATGTATGTGTTATAGTAGATATAAACTTTAAATGTTTGCTTGATAAATCTATATAACAACATCTCTAGATATCAGGTATATATTGCTGACTTCCAAGTTTTAATGAGCTGTCTCTATACCTACCTTTGTATATAGCCAATAACTTTCTTACAGATGTTGCTGTTATCCCAAGTAAGACAACAAAATATTTACTTATTTACAGAAATACATTTTAAATGTTTTATGAGTTTCGGTGTTTTGTTACTTTTGAGTTTATATATGCTGGAGTTTTTTAAAATTGTCTTTTAAACTGTTGTTTTGTTCCCATGAGCCTGATAATGAGCCTCATATGTTTGCTCAGTATACACAAATAGATGGCAGAAGCCATGTCTTAAGCACATCTCTGGAGGGAAATATAGGCTTGCAGGCAGTACACATTGCTAATAAGTCTGCGCATGTAGAAGCAAGTCAATTATGATTGGCTAAAATACTGTATTTATGAACCATATTTCTTATAGAGGTTGCATAGCATACATAGCATACTTCTGTTTTGTGTTTTGTTATGAAACCGCTTTCATAGTCCTGTAAAAAGCAGTTCAAAACCACTTCAGAAATATTTTTAAAAAACGTTTTTAAAGCACTCTAACAATTCGTCAGATGTGCACATGCTTTTCTTGTTATGTGTTTGAAGCCCATTTAAAGAGTTTTTTTCAGACCTTTATTCATTTAAAAGAAGCTCTGCTCAATGATAAAACCGAATTTTATTGCACAGTAACCACCATCAAAACTAAAAATAATAACAGATGAACAATTCTAAAGTATTCATTGCAGCTATAAAATTATCAGATTTATTTTTATATATAACAGTCATAAAAATGTTTTAAAATAATAAGAGCTGACTTTTGATCAAATTAGTTTGAGCCTGTCATCTGTGAGCAAGTAAACACTATTATCTGTAGTTTAAATCACATTGCAAAATAAAAAAAAAGTAATAAATGGGCACCAATTAATAAATTCCCACAATAATTATTTTACAATCAGTTTACTTTTCAGTACTGTATGTCCCTTTATCAGTCCACTCACACTGCTATAGATAAGTGCTATCGAACTGAAGGCCTTGCCCACCTTCTATGGTCCGCATCCTCAGTCAGTGCTCTGAGCAGGATGCGTTTACTGTATTATTTTGATGTCAACTAGTCTAACTGATTACTTCACAAACACTCTCAAATCAACTTGCAATTTCACTAAAAATCTGGCAGCTGTTAAAATAATCAGAAAGCTGCACAATATTTCTTTGGGTGAAGCCACCAGTGATTTCATTGGATGGACGTTTCTTCTCTATTGGCTCTTCACACATCTTGGGATATGACACTTCCATGTAACCATGGAGATTGCAAAATTCATTACTACACAATCTTTAAAGATCGCATGACTTATGCACAGGGCCTGATTAGCCAACAGGCTGACCAGGCTGCAGCCTGGGGTGCTGGGTCTGGGGGGGCGCAGCGCTGGTAAAAGTAAAAGAAAATTTCCTTTTTTTTTTTTTTCCCCTTTGTGGCCGATTCAATCCGTCCGCCCCCCCCCCCTAAAATTCCTATCTTATGGGGTCCGCTTCTGTGTATGTCCGCTTCTGTGTAGGTTAGCAGGCGGCAGCTGACAGCTTCTGCTTAGCTGTCAATGCGGCCGTGGTGCGCTGATTAGTGTGATCACGTGAGATGTTAACATCTCACGTGATCACACTAAGCAGACAGATCGCGCCCGCACTGCTAGAAGGAAGGAGCATCGGAGCGTCGCACGGGACAGAAGAGGACCAGTCCGGCAATCTTCAAGGTAAGTTAAAGTCAAAAGCAGGCTGCAGGGGCATCGTTATTATTGTCCATGGGGGGGGATTAATGACTCAGGAAGGGGGGACAGGCTGCAGGGCATCATTATTATTGTCTATGTGGGGGGGGAATCATGACTCAGGGAGGGGGGAATAGGTTGCAGGGGCATCATTTTTACTGTCTATGTGGGGGGGGAATCATGACTCAGGGAGGGGGGAATAGGTTGCAGGGGCATCATTATTACTGTCTATGTGGGGGGGGAATCATGACTCAGGGAGGGGGAATAGGTTGTAGGGGCATCATTATTATTGTCAATGTGGGGGGAAATCATGACTCAGGGATGGGGGAATAGGCTGCAGGGGCATCATTATTATTGTCTATGTGAGGGAGGGAATCATGACTCAGGGAGGGGGAATAGGTTGCGGGGGCATCATTATTATTTTATGTCTATGAGGGGGGAGATCATAACTCATGTTGGGGTGGAAAATAGACTACAGGGGCAACAATATTAATTGTCTAGGAGGTGGGGATCATGACTCAGGGGTGGGGGGGATCATGACTCAGGGGTGGGGGGGATAGGCTGCAGGGGACATCAAAATTATTAATTGGCTAAGGGGATTAATTAGCTGACTGTCAGGGATTGGTAGATATCAGTATATGACTGCAAATAATTTTCATATATTTTATTGCCTATATGTGCCTGTAGTAGGGGGTCGTTTTATTTTGTCCTAATGGAGTGTTGTGTTTGAATCATTCAGGGTTAGTTAACATTTTGCATTATAATAAATTTTTTGCACAATTTCAATACAGGACCCCAAGGTTCCAGAAGACAACTGACAACAACGCTTCAAGAACAAGCAAGAGCGAACATCAGGTAGTCTACGCTGCAAGATCAGGTAAGAGAGAACGGCACAATTTGTCTATCTTTGAATGTGTAATTTTACTGTCGTGACATTTTAATGTGTTTGCAGAGATTCATTAAGGAAAGTAAGTCAAAAAAATGAGTACATTTTCTCCTGGGCAAAGCCATGTTCCAATGCAAGGGATGCATATTAGTTTATTATTTTGCACATAAGTTAAATACTGGCTGTTTTTTCATGTAGCACACGGATACTTGTTAGCTTTATGTTTACACAACACTTTAAAGTTGATCTAGACATGCCCTACCCTAACTATAAACCTGTCCCCACAGTTTAACTTACATCCCCCTCCAATGCAACATGGTTTTGCTGACATGCAAAGTTACAATTTTTTGGGGATTTCGTTTCCTCAATGAATCAGGGCCTGTGTGTTTTTATGTATTAATTAATATTTTAATTTTTTTTGCATATATATATATATATATATATATATAAAAACACACACACACACACACACATGTATGTACACGCACACACACAGTGGTGAAGTGGGCTGATAGGCTGTGGTATTCCATATATCCACTTCTACTGCCTTGATTGTAAAACTGTTCTAAGTTTCCACTTTGAACACTATGTATAAACATATGGGTATGGGTATGGGTACGGGTATGGGTATGGGGCGGGAGACACTCGCTCACGCGGGGGGGGGGGGGGGGGGGGCGGCAACAGATGTGTTAGCCTGGGGCGGCTGGAACCCTTAATCAGGCCCTGCTTATGCAGACATCACTGTACATTACTGTTAATGTCACAGTGCAGAAACAGATGAAGCAAGAATGAGGGAATTTGGAAAAACAGATTTGGGGGTTGGATCGGCAGTATCTACCTATCGCTAAAGGAAAGAATGAGAGTAGTATAATTTTTAGGGGATGTAGCCATTGATCACCATTAAAAGTAAGGTAATGAGAAACACATCTTTAAAGGGAGTATATCATGAGTTAGATTCAAGAAAGCAAGTGAGTGAGTTTTCAAGGGATATATTCCTTATAAAAAAAATTACATTGTTTTTAATAATATATGGATATACATTTAAATATATGAGGGAAAACCAGGGGAGGAAGGGGTGTATTTTATTCATAAATAATTAAGTTATAATCAGTAATATGAAACAAAGCACACCATGAAAATGTATTTAATATTAGTTTATTTGTAAAATTAATATTTATTTGTAAGGTGCCACGGTGCCTGCTGCACCGAACAGAGAGGTCCATAGAGCATTATTAAAAATAGGGACATAAAGATAGATAAAATAAGTGCAGACATGAAAACAAAGGAAAAGGGGGGCCTGCTTATGAGAGAGCTTGAAATCTAATGGCAATGGCTGGTGCCAGACAAGCTACACCTGCTCCCAATGTTAGCTCTCTGCCTCCTGGTTCTTCTGCCACTGCAACACTCATTGTAACAAAGATCGCATGGCTCTGCCAGTGATTTAAACTTGTGCTAATGTGACCGCTGATGTTACAAGCCCGCCTATTCAAACGCTCAGTTATATAAACCTGTTCTGTGCACATATATGTATGTCAGAGTATTAGGCTCCAACATTCCTGTACATTCTGTGGCTGTATTGCAGACCATTCCAGATTTCTTTCTTGCTCCTTGCTTTGGTTTCACTTCTGATTCTGACTGTTGCTCACTTAACATTTCCTGATAATTCTTCTGGATCTCCATTGAGCACTTTGCAGTACATCTGTTTACCAGTTTCGGATAGTTCAACTAGTCTCTGCACTATCTGCACTCAGTATTTGTCGTGACACTAAGCTAGTGTCATTTTTCTTTTTTTCAAATAGCAAAGAGAATATCAAACCTTTTGTGGCACCATAGGGTCTCAATATCTCAAATTAATTTGATAAGATGGAACAGTTATTTGTCTTCCCGCAAATGGCATGCTTAATCCAAACCTACCCTTGTCAGATGGATTAGGGATGTCATTGTACAGGATTATAAGGGGAATGGATGTGAAGAGGCAGAAATGCTAAAGGCACATTCTACTAGAGGGGTAGCAACCTTCTGAGCATGCAAAGCTCAGTCCTCAACAGATGACAGCTGCAAAGCAGCTTGATAGTCAGCTCTTCACACTTTTACTGAATATTATTTTTTGAATGTACATCCTCTGCTGATGCGAAGTTTATATGGAAAATCCTTCATGAAGTTGTTCAGTAAAAAGATGAGTTATACAGTTTTATCGCTCTTAAATCCACCCTATTTGATTATACTGCCTGATTACTTCCCATTGTAAAGGCTGCCATGGTGCATAATACTCTCACCCGTAATCTCTCTTTATATTTCCACAAGACAGCTTGGAATTTTATCCAAATACACCAGACTGAAGGAAAGAATTTCCTTATATAAGTAGTTAATCCATTGTTTTGAGTTAATTTAAGGGTTTACTCTCAGATAACCATGTAAATCATTCCTGCCCACCACTTCTATATGGCTTCTATATGGCTGCTGAGAGTGGCTCAAACAGCAAGACCAATCAGAAGCTGAAATCTCCATAATATTTTACTCCACCTGTGAGTGCAGCTTTAAAGACTGTACTAGCTGAGTGTAGAGATAAGGCCATTTTCCATAATATATTCTAATAATCAGTTTAAACCATTTGCCCAATAGCTATTTTTAAATCTTGTATTATAGTTTGAACTATTTAACAACTCAAAATCAGTCCACACATTTTTATAGCACTTGCACGGTATAAGTGTACACACATATTCCACAGGTTTGGCGAACATGAGGTTGGAGGAACAGTAATAATTATGCCTAAAATCGCACAAAATCTGAGAAATATAAAAATAAGTAGTATCTAGTTTGTCGGTTTACTTTTGTGGCCTTGGCACAAAGATTGTATAAAAATACAAATCATGTGCTTAGATTACTTTAAAGACTTAGAAGCCTAAAACACAATTTGCTTTATATAAAAGATCATCTAACAATTTTTACATATATTATATATTTAATAAGTTCAGGAACTTATCATAACTAAAGATATTTCAGATAAAGTTATGGTTGTGAGGGGACATACACTGATTAGCCACAACATCAAAACCACTGACAAGTTAAGTGAATAGCATGGATTATCTCGTTACAATAGCACGTGTCAGGGGTGGAATATATTAGGCAGCAAGTGAACAGTCAGTTCTTGAAGTTAATGTGTTGGAAGCATAAAAAATGGGAAAGCATAAGGTTCTGAGTGACTTTGACAAGGGAGAGATTGTAATGTCTAGATGACTAGGTCAGAGAATCTCCAAAACAGTAAATCTGGGGGTAAATGTATCAAAGTCTGTTTTTTTCATCTCACAAACTTGCCTTTACAAGCCATCGCCACTTTAAATTTTAGCTGCAAAGACGTCGATCTCCCGCGAGATGAATAAAACAGACTTTGATACATTTACCCCTTGGTGTTCCCAGTATGAAGTGATTAGTACCTGTCAAAAGTGGTCCAAAGAAGGGCAACCAATGAACTGGAGACAGTTTCATGGGCGCCTAAGGCTCACAGATGCCCGTAGAGAACGAAGGCTAGCCTGTCTGGTGCAATCCTGTAGAACATCTACTGTAGCACAAATTGGTATAAAAGTGAATGCTGGCTATGATAGAAGCATGTCAGAACACACAGTGCATTGCAGCTTGCTGCATATTGAGCTGCGTAGCTGCAGACCCATCAGAGTGCCCATGTTTACCCCTGTCCAATGCCAAAAGTGCCTACAATGGACATGTGAGCGCCAGAATTGGACCATGGAGCAGTGGAAGAAGGTGGCCTAGTCTGACGAATCACAATTTATTTTACATCATGTGGATGGCCAGGTGGTGTGCATCATTTACCCAGGGAAGAGATGGCACCAGGATGCACTATGGAATGAAAGCAAGCTGGTGGAGGCAGTGTTATGCTCTGGGCAGTATGATTTCTTGGGAAATCTTGGGTCCTAGCATTCATGTTCATGTTACTTTGATACGTACCACCTAGCTAAACATTGTTGCAGACCAAGTGCACCCCTTTATGGCAACAGTATTCCCTGATGGCAGTGGTCTCTTTCAGCAGTATAATGCATCCTGCCACACTGCAGAAATTGCCAAGGAATTGGTTGAAAAACTTGACAAAGTGTTCAAGGTGTTGACTTGGCCTCCAATTTCCCCAGATCTCAATCTGATTGAGAATCTATGGGAGGTGCTGGAAAAACAAGTCCGAGCCATGGAGGCTCCGCCTAACAACTTACAGAACTTAAAGGACCAGATGCTAATGTGTTGGAGTCATATACCACAGGACATCTTCAAAGGTCTTGTGGAGTCCATGCCTCAATGGATCAGAACAGTTTTTGTGGCATGAGGGGGACCTACACAATATTAGGCAGTTGGCTTTTATGTTGTGGCTATGTATTTTTCTTTCAATACCCTACCTGTTAGTAGCCTCATTGACAGACACTAAAATTACTTGAGTAAATTTAAGAGGGTATGTCAAGTGAAAAGTGTAGGTGGTTGTCACACTGAAAATTGTGTCATTTTCGCTCCACTCCCTATGGTGAAATGGTGCTGTCATCTCGGGGGGTGAGGCCAAAATGCAGTGATCATGTGATTCACAACAAATTACTAAGAATTGGGCAGGATGGGAGAACTACATGAAATTCAGGAGTCTCCAGGACATTCCGTGAGAATAGGCAAGCAGAATTATTCGGTTTTAATCACCTTTCAGCAGTGAACAGTAGCTTTCATTCAAATGCAGGGAAAAATATATTTCCAAGCATCTCACATTTTGTCAAGTTATGAGAACATTTTCACATGTATTTGTGAATGTTAGTAGTCACAATTCAAGTTTTCAACAAAAATAATTAAAAGTTTTCACTGTACTGTATTCACTGCTTTCAACGTTATGATTATTGTGCATGGACTATATGGGGCTCATTCAATTGACTGCATTGCTCTCTAGAGTAAAGCCTCCTGCGCACTATTACTGTTAATATGGTAATTTTAACCTGAATTTCTGTCCATGCATTGAGATTACCATACTAACGGTAATAATGTGCACTATTACCGTAGTAATGGTAATAGTGCGCAAGCCGTGTTACTCTCGAGAGTAACACAGTTTATTGAGTCTGCCCCTATGTGTTTCAGTGTGTAAGTGTGAATGATTCCATTAAATATAAAGTATTTTAAATGTATATGGGAATTTCAAGCATTTAGCTATATGCAAATAGCAATGCAACTGGAAAAAGATTATTTTACGTTTTATGTAACATGTAAATACAGAAAACTTTATGATACACCTTGAAATACATTTTAAATATTATTTTGTTTACAGTTAGTAACTCTTATACTTCTCTCCCAGCATAATGCAATTCCATATAGTGATTTTTAACAGAAATTTCCTAGGTAATATGCCAAGCTATTGTGCAAAGATACGCAGTAAAATTTAGTGCATGTCAGTCTGCAATAATTCAGGGTATGTCAGTCTGATTATTCTCTAACCAAAGAACTAAAAACTATTTGACATTTGCCCTGCAATGTGTAATAGAATTACCACCTCTAGATTTATATGTTTTAGACACTAATGGGAAAATAGAAAAACACGAAGCACTTTCAGACATCCTGCAGGCTCTCAATTTGTCTACTTGCAGACTTATGATTTATTTTTTTCTAGATTCCAGTGTCATTGATTTCAGTTGCACCCTTCTGAATTCTGCTGTGACACCAAAGATAGTGAGGGCATAAGCAGTTTCCTTTCAGCTGCTGAAGGTCAGGAAGAGTGTTAGAAGGGCAGCATGAGGTCACAATAATACAGTAGAAGTACAGGGGATGTAGTTAGGCTAGCATATTGTTCTTTGGTTAAGAGCCTTTTTTAAACCCTGATCCATCTTCATCCTTGTAATTAGACTACCCTGACTTTGAAAGGAAGTGTTGCTATGAAACACATTGGCAAATGAAGGCAAATTTGAGGTCTAGTCATTTAAGTAGTAAACCTATTGTTCATGATTGTGTAATTGGTGATCAAGAAGGCCATAAAATGGCATGGCCATTAAATGGCTGAAGTTTAGATTGAAAGGAGAGCTTTAATATGGATAGCTTGTATGTGGAGGCAGTAACTTTCACCCTGATATGAACCAGAGTTTATAAAAAGCTTAATGCGCTGGCTCTTGTTTAACCTTTAGGAGGAGGGAAGTGAGAAAGCAAAAAAAAAAATCAAAACTAAATAGAATTAACGAGCCTTCACATATTGTCCGAATACCATTGTTGTAACAAAGATAGGGGGAAATACTGAGTAGGATGGAGACACAGGGTGAAAAGGAAACACCATTAATATCAGGTTGTAAATTCTACAAAACATTAACTGCATTACACGGCAATTACTATCTGTAATTGGCATAATGGAAGATTCTACTTTCTCATCACTTACTAGTTGTGTTGTGCTCAGCACTTTTTCCTCCTTTGCCGAGGTCACTCTATTGAACAGAGACCACAAGTTAATGTGAACAGGGAATACAGCAGGTTTCTTTCCAACAGAAAAGGAAGTAATAATTAATTACAACAGACCATCTATTAATACTATTGTGACAACACGTTTAAAATACGTACAAAGATGGCAGCTCTGGGGCTATTAATAGAAGTGTTTCAATGCACTTTGACCCTTGTTTAATGTCTCTGAAGCCAGACAACAAAGAACTGTAACAATGTATAATGATAATGATCCAGTGGAGCGTTGTCGCATGAATTGGGTGCATTGGTTTCCGTAAGCATCAATGTTATTTGTAGCTAGGACTGTATGAATGTTTCTTCATTGCTCCACAAAATTAGATGCACAAGTGCCCATGCCAGATTCAGGTTTATTTTTTGGTGGTAAATTTACATCCGCAGTCCACCTTTGAACATCAAACGAGAGTATATATTAAATGTAGAAACATAGCATTTGACGGCATAAAATAACATCACTTAATGTGTTCTGCCCTTTATTGTGTGTTTTTTCCCATGGGGGAGCTGAAGGTGGAGATTGGTGAGTTTGTATTTTGCTTTGAAGGGGACTATCACATTGTAGTACTACTGTCTCATCAAGGTGGTACTCATTATAACGGTCATAGAAACCCCGACAATGGATACCCCATCATGAATAAACCGAAGGTGTAATCCCAGACAGAGTGCTAATAGTGACAGCTTGAATCACACACCTGAAACACTTCCAATGAATGAAGATCCCGGCAGGCAGCACTGACGTCACTTTGAAAGGCCACACTATGATTCCTGCTGTTAACCTGGTAATTTAAGGTGGTGCCACCTGTACAATGTACTAGACCTTCAGTGCATTCATGTTGGGGTATTCGTTGCCAGGGTTTCCGTCATCGTTAAAAGGTACTCAACCTGTCTCATTCTACTCATCATCAAACTGCTATAAACAGTATTTGTTACTACCATAAGGACATGACATATTGTCCTAAAAGTCTGCAAAGGTGTGACATAATAAAGAACAATAAAAAGTCAAAATTCTCTTGGCGCTAAATATGGTAGTGATCAAGAGATGCCAAAGCACGAGCTCTGCGGCCTAAAAACCATTAAATAGAAAAGCAAAAAATGCAATGGTATCTCAAGCCACAATGAACTGTTTAAGCACTGTGGATATCCAAAATATTTTTTTAATATAAACACATACAAAGATCTCTCAAAAACTGTGATACCATTACTCAATGTCAAACAATATTAAAATCACAATATTGTCTAAAATATATATATAGAGAGAAACCACAAAAATATATAGCTGTATACTTAAAATCCATGTGAGATTTAACATCATTATATAGGAATTAAACTTCAGAATCTGAGCGTGTGTATACCATCGGCACTCCGGAATTCGACCTAAGAGTCTGGGCGGGCGAGAGGCCTCTATCTATACGGAGGTTACGGAAAATTAAGCATTCGATATTAAGGCAGAAGTGTCTGGGAGAATCCTTGTTTGCAACAATTCATTGTCCGAGAACTTATAAAGTTGTTGTGAAAACACAAGTCGGATGTTACATCAGTATTCCAGGTATCTGGCAAGAGATTGTTTTCAATATTGCATCTTGTGGATCATAATCCCCGCTTTTGAATGCTTAAGTGCCCACCCGGTTATCTGGTAAAAGACTGCTTTCAACGTTATACTTTGTGGATTGTAATCTCCGCTTTTGACCTTTTTTTACCTAAATACTCATCTGACTACATGAATCAGTTCTGCTATATGGGACTATTAATTCTTTATTTAATACCAGTTTATGATTAAGTGAGACTGTTTGGTACGAATCTCCAATTTAAGACACCCTATTGATACTTTACCAACACTTTGCTTCAAGGATTATTCAAATACGAGAGATATTAAATATAGGTGCATCTATATATTTTTGTGGTTTCTCTCTATATATATATTTTAGTCAATATTGTGATTTTAATATTGTTTGACATTGTGTAGTGGTATCACAGTTTTTGTGAGATCTCTTTATGTGTTTATAATAAAAATTTATTTTGAATATCCACTGTGCTTAAACAGTTTATTGTGGCTTGACATACCAATGCATTTTTTGCTTCTCTGTGAGAATAAAGAAAGTTATTTGTCACAAATTGATAAAGAGGATTATAAAAATTCACAAGTTTCATTATCAGGTGAACTGCATACTTGTGAGATCTCCCTCCCGGGAGGGAAGATCTCGTTGGAGATTCTGGGGGTGTGGTCAAGTGGGACACATCATTCGACCTAAACAGCCCCCTAAACTGACACAACCCTTTTAGCCTATCTCAGCAGGAGGCGCGGTCACAATGACTGGTGAATTGAGTCACTAAGTCCCACCCCCTCCAATTAAGTAACGGAACTGGCCAGAATCCGGGAGTTTGCTCTGATCTCCCGGGAGTCAGTGAGAACTCCCAGTAATTCTACAGTCCAGGAGAGTAGGCAACTATGGTGAATTGTCAATAAAGACTAGCAATTTCATGTGTTTGACTCATATCTAAACAACCACCTTTTTGGTTTAAACAAGTTTGGGGGTAAACTTGATATTGTGGCTTCCCAATATAATAAGGGTTTCAGTTATAGGACATGGGCAAACTGATTAGAGATAGAGACACTATCCATTTTGTCCATTATTTAGAAGTTATTGTCATTTGTTTAGTGTATGAATCAACAGAATTGTTTAGTGTCCTCATTAAATGTTTCAGCAATGACACAACATACTCTATAAACAATTGCAGGATATTTTATCTGGTGATTAAAAAAACATTTTATTAGTATAAAAGAATGTAACAAAGATGTTTCATATGATATGAAAGGAACTATAGTTTGATCACTGTTATGTTTGTTCTATGAATACATTATATGTTTTCTAAGATTTATATTGTTTAGAGCTATGAAAAAGAACATTGCCAACACTATGGAATGAAGCAATGTACTAAGCCATACATTTATAACCTATCAAAGGTGTCTCTCCCCTGACTTCAGAGGCGAGACATGGAGACATGGTGCCACAATTTTGGAGTCGTACAATGCATCAATAAACAGAGTGCCTCCTCACTCCAGGCTATAAATCTTCTTAGACACTTAGCCTTGTGATGTTTAGAGCACAAAATTACCTTCATCGCTTTCCATGTACCTGGCGTTAAACTATCTAACCCACTTTCTCAATACCAATGGCGTCTATTTCAAGAGCTGGCACTTGAGGCTAACCTTACGGGTACCACTTGTCCTCATTATGTTTGGCAGATCATCGAGCTGGCATAGAGAGACTGGCAGAGACTACCTTGGCCCCACCCATGGCCTATTGGGCTCTTATGGCAGCAATGGGTCCAATTCCTGGAGAAACGGGGACGTCATGACGTAAGTCAAAATGATGACATGTTGGTGTTTGTGTGGGATGAATATCAGGAGGACCCCTTGAAATCATCGGTAGCTGTCACACTGGCAAGTATATCCTTTATGTCTCACATGCAAGGTAAACCGAATCTCATCAAGAGCTTCTTAAATGCTAAGGCCTTTAGAGGATGGAGATACATCTCCTTGTTATTGTTCGGCACTGCATTTTCACCGCATTAGTTAGCTAGTGGCCCAGTCTTAGCACACTGCAGGAACAGCTTTGCTGGCTAGGTGACCATTGCTAATTCACAGGTGCCTTGTAAACTGCTCTGCTCTAAAATGGATCAATTTGGTAGAAGCCATTAGACAACATTACCCATACACAGGGACTCCACTATATGCCCAGTAGCTATATGTACTCAATTTATGGAGGCTTCAGCCACAAGAGCGGGAGCATTGGTACATGCTAAAGGATCCTTTCTCGCTAGATTCCAATTTAATGCCTTTTTGAAATGATCATTAGAATATACTTTTTAAATCAGGCCCTTTACAGCACCCACTCCTTTAGGATTGGGGCGGATGCTTCCATTGCAGCCATTAAATCCCTAGGTAGATGGAAGTCCGATGACTAGCAATATGCTTATCAAGATGCCTATTAAGTATCAATATGCCTCCAGGCATATTGATACTTCCTTTGGAGGCTAAGGATCTGGGGAAGGGTAATTACCTGAAATTAACTATCTCCATTAGGGAGGACTTGTGAAACATCAGAGCACACTGGCCAACGGTAACTGTATGCTGTTCAGGTGTGATACCCAGGCTCCCTTGGAGAAGTCAGGTACAGGGCCCTGTCAAGTGGAGAGTGCGGAAAAAATTGAACAGGTCCAAGTGGCAGGTATTAGGGGGTGTATACATTAATCGTCCTTTGATCACCTCTGAGCAGAAACACCTATATCGGGTAGATGGGGTCCACTTCATGGGGAAGGGTTTATATTTTTTATAGAGCAGATAAACGTGAGATTGGGGGTGGTAATTCGGCAACCTGGTGGCGAGCTGTAGGCCATTAAAGGACTACAGCATTGGCAGGAAGGCATTTGTGAGTCAGTGACTAATTCATATGGTGTGTCCACCAATTGACCATAGGTCAGTGCCCTCTTCAAAGTACTATGGCTTTTCGGTCCCTTTGCAGGAGTATCCCTTGACCTGCTTTGTGGGGGCACATCATTGTGAGTCTAGAGGAGGTATAGTCACGCTGACGCCAGATTTAGCACAGGAGATCTCTTGATGGTGTGTGGCTAGATAATATTTTATAAATATAGCAATTCTGCAACATTTGTGGTTTGAAACCATGTTTTAAGTAAACATTTTTGTTGAAAAAAGTATGATTGGCCAGTGGTTTGGATTCTTGTTGCAGACTGAATTACAGAAACTTTAGTTTGCGTTTTCATTATTATTTTTCGGTATGTCATATATCAAATATACAAAACATATTAACTAGGATTTTTTTAAAAAGATTTTTTTAAAGTCCCCTCCATAATATTAAAGAGCACATGTCACTTTTACTATATTACATAGGGCTTATTTCACAGGTATAATGTTAAAAATATTTTGCTTTTATAATCTTTCTCCATCTAGTAGAGAATAGAAAAAACATCTTGTTCTCTCCTGGGCAGATGGAGCATATATAAACTATGATGTACTCTGTATTTACATACATATTGCAAAGGTCACTATGTACAAAACAATTTAACTTAAAAGTGATGGGTCCTCAATAAATATAAGCAGAATTATAAATAAAAGTATTTACCAAAAGTATCCTATCTTTTTCTATGAAAATAAACCAGTTGCTTCTCATAATGCTCTTATGATGAATCTTAACATTCACAATCTGGACTGCATCCAATAATAATTTCAGACCATTTTGATATGCTTGGAAAACAACTGTCTGCACTGAACCCATATACATTGTTTTTTGTTTTTTTTTCAGTTTGCTTTATAAACTGCAACCTGAAATTCACAGATTGTCTCCTTATGCACTACTTTCACTCATTCCCTCTGAAATTCACATTCTATGACTTGGAAGTCAGCAAGACTCTGACAGATGGGCAGTCAGTACCCAGTTAAGCACCCCCTCCTGGAGCCAAACAGATCTAATAGTGAAGCTGCCAGAGTCAGTATAGTTGCTCAACCCTGACTAACAACCTACCCGAGTCTGACACTTTGTTTATTGGGGAGTTGTCACTAGTGGTAAGGGTTACTGACCATGGACTGCCATTGAAGGTCTGGGAGGCAATCTACTAAACTCTTTCAGCGTCATACTGCTCTCTGAGAACCTGTTTCCTAGCATGTGGGTACTTAATTGCCAGTTAAAAGCCTGCACTGCTCTCTGAGAACAGTTCTAATTTGTTAGAGAAGTTGATCCTGCGCAATTGTTACACGGAAAGGATATGAAGTATGGGTTATTGAATATTGCTTGTATTTGTAGAGTGTAAGTGATATGATATTGATATGAAAGTATATGTCTAAAAAATTAAAGTTTATTTTCAACACGGATAATTCGCCTCTTGGCTATAGGCAGTTCATTTCAAACCATATATGTCAAATAAAAAAAAAAACCAGCTATAATACATATAGATGGGAATAAAATAAAATAATATACAATAAAATTAAAAATGTGTTTGTTGCCTCATCATGTATGTCTGAGAGTGTTACCTTGCCCTATAGCAGACAAAGTCCTGGTGTAAGTGTAGCGCAATGTAACAATGTAACATAACTGTTATCGATTTTTCTTTTTTATATTTTACAACAGATATATTTGTTAGTGTTCAATAGCATAGCAACATGTTTTTTAATGCTGTTTTAGGTTAACACTATATACACTTCTGTAAAGTATTTTAAAATAATTCTCACTTCTGTGACAGCCATATACTACTGAACAGTTTGTCTGAACCTAACTTACCTTCATATTTCATTTTAGCCAATCAAATTGTGTGGAATCAAAATAGCCTTGAAATAGATAAGATAGTAGAGTGCTTATGCAAATAAAGTAATTTAAATAAGAATTTAGAATCTTGAAATCGTGCAATAATTTCCTATATATTGATTCCAGACGTGTAAGCATGTCAAAGTTAATTTCAATATACAGTAAGTACAAGGACAGTTTTGTAAGTTATGTTCATTTAAGAATAGTTTTAATACTGTAAGTTATGTGCATTTAAGTATAGTTTTAATGGTGGTTGAGGCAACCTTGTCCTGCAGTTGCCTACACAAAACCTATTATGTCCAACCATAAATCCTGTCTTGGCACAACATGTTCCTTAGTACTATACATACTTATTATTAAGCCTTGAAAAATAGATTGAAGCAATAAATCAATAGAAAACATAATACATTGATCAAATGGTTTTTATTGTGTAATCAACACCTCTTTTATTGCACTACATGTGATTTGTACACATTTTTGTACTACACTGAACTACTAATTTAGCTTAACAATATAATTTTATTAATGGACAATAGCTTAGTTTTAATTTATAACTTAAGCTTTAAAGACAACAAAGGTAATCCAGTATGATCAAAATCTTGCTACTAGACTTTAAATTTTGTTGATTAGCAAAAAGGTGCAATATGCACAAATGTGCAGTAACCCGTAGAAACCAATAAAATTGGGTAACGAGTTTCGGCTCGATATCATATCTCCCAATAGTCCAGATTTTTATACAACAAAAGGGGTATGGTCCATCAAATGTGACCCAGGCAAATTGGAACCTTGTTAAGATGATAGTCGGGTGTGGCTTGGGTGTATTAAAACAAAGGCTTATTTTTATTTGATTTTTGCTTTTCAAATATTAAGAGCTATGACATAACAAAGTTATATCCATCCCTGATTACCTGTGATGGACAGTATAATGTAGAAAAGATGGTTTCACAAATAGTGCTTTCTATGTATAAATAGTGTAGACCTGGCAGCATCATTACCTATCTAAGGCTAGGTACACACTTGAGGTTTTTCAGCCAGTTATTGGGCCAAGTCCCTCTCCTGACTGTGCAATATCGCAATACTACTGCAAATTGTTATCACTCTGAGTAATGTTGCTCATACCAAAATATACTACCAACACCTAAACCACATCCTTGGCACACTTATCGTACGAGATCCTTCCAAAAAGCCACACACGTTGCTGTATACAGATGGAGGTAATATGGTTTCAATTCTGAGTTCCTTAATTACAAATGCCAACATCAAGTACAGTAGGAGTCAGCCGGCTTGGCTATGACTGCAGCAGGTCAATTGCCACTGGCCCCACTGTTTGTGTGTAGTGAGGCTTGACTAAAGGCAGTGCTAGGGTTATTTAGTGAGGGAAGGCAAGCATTGCAGGCACCAAGAGGCTAGTGTGCTGGATTTAATATGCTCTACCTGGGGAAAAAGGCTGCAGGGTCTCTATCGGAGATAGACTGATATATTTTGCTATTTCAGAGCATTACTTACCTGAAATGGAACATACTACTTTTCCTCTGATGAAATCACTACAGTGAAGTAACGCATCAGGAATTAACAGCATCAATAGCACTAGTGGATCCCCCTATATCGAAGGATCCAAGCTACAAAGAGTCTTATTATCCATTTACATTTATTGCTATGGACAACAGCAAACAGAATTAGGCGCTTGACGGTCACACGATTTTCACGGAGCAAGCGATCAAGTAGTTGTTTCTGAGGAGTATGGATGGGTCAAAGATCCAGTACAGGAAAGTAGCAGTTTTATCTACACATTGCATGAGAGATTGTGAAACTGTTTACTAATGGGAGAGGATTCATCATGTTTATTATGGTCAAAGGCAAATTGCAAGTTACATAGTAACATCGATACGGCTGGGAGCCAGAGTGTCTAAGCCTTAATTTATTGTGGAGATTCCAATGGTACAAGTATGGTATAATATCCAGCACCTCACGCTGTTACATATTTGATTCTTTTGGAGTCTATTCTATTTTTAAACATCCTTTGAGGGACCTTGAATAACATTGTATGCTATTTATGGGAACGATCAATTAGATTCCCAACAAACATCTAAAATAGTTTTGCATGCATTAGATAGCAGAGTGGGATTGTTATCAGTGCACTGATTTTTGATTTTATTATTTTATTGTCATTTAGTTTAAACAAATAAACAAATATTTGTTATATTCCACGTGGATTCATTATTGGGTGCAGTCTGAAGTTTCAGCGCTGTTATACACACTTTTAATGAATTTAATATGATTAGAGGCAGAATAAGAGGTGTGCAGCGCATGCCCAGCATGAGCGAGTGGTTAGCTATAAGAGTTTTACTCGCTCACCTCCTCTTTCTGTAAAAGTTCACTTGAAACGCAACCTCGCCCAACCAACCCTACAGCGTGTAGGGCTATAGTTAGGTTTGTCTTTATGTCATATGTGCAGTGTATTGTTTTGTATCATTTTCTGTAAGAGTTTATACTTTTAGAAAAATATATAAATAATAGGAGAGGAATTTTCAAAAGAAAAACAAAGAAAATAATATTTAATGGAAATATGAATACAGACTTGACAAATTATATTATGTTATAACAATTGGAGATTTGTGAGTTCCTAATTGAATATATATAAGTGAGTTTGGGGAGAACTGTGTGGTTGGCTAGTAAGTCCTGGAGGGGTTACCAAGATAAGAAGCATCAGGTAGAAAGTTGATGGATGCTGTTAACATGACCCCCCTGCATTTGTGGATTGGCTGTCAGAATGACTTGGCCTTGTGGGCAATGGGTTGCACGTCTCTCCCCTTAAATTGGTGGGTCCCTTATTCACTCATCGCCCAGGGTAGTGACTCACGCTCATCCATATAATGGAATGTTACATATAGCAATAAAATATTTTTTCCAGCTATATCTTTTTAATAGAAATAGTTAAAATAAATAATGTATAAAATACATTTAAGGATAATTTCCTTCCTTCCTTCCTCTTTAAATGGTTTTTAAAAAGGTGTAATGAGATAATATAGTTTAAGATGCACTAAATTGTAAATAACATTGAAATCTGAATTTTTTTCGATCATTCATAAATAGATCTCATAGAGTGCCAGATTGTCCCTTGTATCATTATTTAACTTACCAATATGGTAGAACTTACAAATCTAAACCATTTCAGCAATAAAACTTGCATTTCTTAATTAACTTTCTATATTTTGCTGACCCTTAAAGCCTGTTGCTTTAGACAGCTGCCTCAGTATGCTTCATGATAGGCTCACTCCTGTACTTGTAAACTATCTCTCACGTCTAGGAATTGTTTCAGGTTTTGAAATTCGTCCCTGGAATCTATTGTCCAGAAATGTTGTAAGTTAGTGACCAGGCCACATTAAATGTCAACTCATGCCTGGCATAGTGTATCCAGAATGTTGAAGGGTTTTTTGGACAAGGGTTTTTTTTTCCATTCATAACACAGACTTCATTACATTAAAATACCCAGTCTTTCCACACATTACTCTTGCCATTCTCGTCCACATTAGGTTATCAGTGCTCTTCAGAGTCATTAGAGGAGGAAATGCTCAGTGATTTACATGACATCACTACCAAACAGCAGAGATTAGTTACTTTTTTCTTTTATTGTTTTAAAAACTATCTGGAAAATGGGTTTCCATACAAGAGATCTTGGGCCGAATTCATTAAGGCATGCAAACCGAATGTAATTTTTTTATTTTAAATTGCACGTAATTCAGGGCATACGCACTTCAACACTACGTATTCAACAAGGAGCAGATTGGAAGAAATGTCTTTTGGTGAATATACAGTCAGGTACATAAATATTGGGACATCGACACAATTCTCATATTTTGGGCTCTATACACCACCACAATGGATTTGAAATGAAACAAACAAGATGTGCTTTAACTGCAGACTTTCCGCTTTAATTTGAGGGAATTTACATCCAAATCAGGTGAACAGTGTAGGAATTACAAAGGTTTCTATATGTGTCTCCCACTTTTTAAGGGACCAAAAGTATTGGGAAAATTGACTCAAAAAGCTATTTCATGGACATGTGTGGGCTATTCCCTTGTTATTTCATCAACAATTAAGCAGGTTAAAGGTCTGGAGTTGATTCTAGGTGTGACATTTGCATTTGGAATCTGTTGCTGTTAACTCTCAATATGAGATCCAAAGAGCTGTCACTATCAGTGAAGCAAGCCATCATTAAGCTGAAAAATCAAAACAAACCCATCAGAGAGATAGCAAAAACATTAGGTATGGCCAAATCAACTGTTTGTAACATTCTTAAAAAGAAAGAATGCACCGGAGAGCTCAGCAACACCAAAAGACCCGGAAGACCGCGGAAGACAACTGTGGTGGATGACAGAAGAATTTTTTTCCTGGCGAAGAAAAACCCCTTCACAACAGTTGGCCAAATAAAGAATACTCTCCGGGAGGTAGGTGTATATGTGTCAAAGTCAACAATCAAGAGAAGACTTCACAAGAGTGAATATAGAGGGTTCACCACAAGATGTAAACCATTGGTGAGCCACAAAAACAGGAAGACCAGATTAGAGTTTGGCAAACAACATCTAAAAAAGCCATTACAGTTCTGGAACAACATCCTATGGACAGATGAGACAAAGATCAACTTGTACCTGAGTGATGGGAAGAGAAGAGTATGGAGAAGGAAAGGAACTGATCATGCTCCAAAATATACCAGCTCATCAGTGAAGCATGGTGGTGGTAGTGTTATGGCGTGGGGCAAGTATGGCTGCCAATGGAACTGGTTCCCTTGTATTTATTGATGATGGGACTGTTGACAAAAGCAGCAGGATGAATTCTGAAGTGTTTCAGGAAATATTATCTGCTCATATTCAGTAAAATGCTTCAGAACTCATTGGACGGCGCTTCACAGTGCAGATGGACAATGACCCGAAGCATACTGCAAAAGCAACCAAAGATTTTTTTAAGGCTAACAAGAGGAATGTTATGCAATGGCCAAGTCAATCACCTGACCTGAATCCGATTGAGCATGCATTTCACTTGCTGAAGACAAAACTGAAGGGAAAATGCCCCAAGAACAAGCAGGAACTGAAGACATTTGCAGTAGAGGCCTGGCAGAGCATCACCAGGGATGAAACCCAACGTCTGGTGATGTCTATGCGTTCCAGACTTCAGGCTGTAATTGACTGCAAAGGATTTGCATCAAGGTATTAAAAAGTGAAAGTTTGATGTAGGATTGTTTAGTTTGTCCCATTACTTTTGGTCCCTTAAAAAGTGTGAGGCACATATAGAAACCGTTGTAAATCTTACACTGTTCACCTGATTTGGATGTAAATTCCCTCAAATTAAAGCTGAAAGCCTGCAGTTAAAGCACATCTTGTTTGTTTTTTATTTCAAATTCATTGTGGTGGTGTATAGAACCAAAAATATGGGAATTGTGTCGATGTCCCAATATTTATGGACCTGACTGTAGGTCTCGGTATGCTCTGCTCTAATAAACAGTACACTGCAAGATATGTCCAATGCATATGTGGATTATGAAGTCCTAGCAGAACGAGCAGGAAAAGACTATTACATTATTTTCACCTGGTAATAATATAGTCATTAATAAAAAAAAACAAGAAAAAAATAGTTTTCATCCCCCCCATAGAATACATTTATTAGGATGTTATTAATGTCTACTGTACATAAAATGCATTTTCCAATTGCTGCGGAAAGCACATGTTCTAGCATACATATGCATACATATCATCACTATTACTTGGCAAGTACACCTGCCCTGTAGCTGTAGCTGGTGCAAGTGTTATGACAGAAAAACACGTACCTTTGAAATGTCCAAATTTCCTAATCAAGGGCTGCTGTGTGTGCTCGAGCTTGGCATTCCCTTAATGTATATTAACTATGTGCATACGCCCAGTCCACTCACTGTTCCGCCCCTAAAGTCATAGGCTGACGCAAGGGTCCTTTGCGCATAAAAATAAATTGAATGTTTTTGTGTTAACTGGCATATGATCCAGATCCTGGATATGCAGAACGATTTTATGCCAAATACAGCAAGTGTCGGCATTTATGTTCCTTAATAAGTCAGGCCCCTTATGTCTACACTATATATACTAATGTGTATAAAATGTAATATTTTTAATGTGTTCAAATGGTTATATATTGCTTTATTTAATTACATATTTTCTGTGTCAAATACTATATTATAAAAATTAGGCAAACACACTTACACCTAAAAATACACTATCCCTATTAATTATCACACAATTAGTGCATCCAAGGTTACATGCTAAAATTGACTTGGTTATATTTTTTTCCTGTTGATTTAAGCACTGAATATGTTTGGTTTATGTAAGTTTAAGGAAAATCATAGAACTTTAGAGAATGTAGCCTTTGATTTTTTAAAATGCTTTTATCTTTTTAACCTTATTTTATTGACATCTTCAACCATTTGCATATGTTATGGATAATGTTTGTATAAGTACTGTACACAGTACTTATTTCTAAATATAAATTTAGACATATTTGTAACGACCATGAAATTGATATAATGCACAAGTTTTATAATTATACATTACTATTAACATTATAATTTTGTTAATATTTTTTTCACTTTCTGTAACTTCCCATCAGCATATTTGCCACTCTGAATAAATGTAACGTCTGCGGGGGAGCGGAACAGACGCATCACAGATGTCTTACCTTTTAAACGATGACCACCTGTTGCCAACTTCGGATCCACCCCAGCTGCTCTCCGTGTCAGCACCGTCTTCAGTAAAGGTCTGACTCCTGGGCCCTACTCAGTGTATTCGGGTCTTCCAGACCTTCCAGCCAGCAGCGACTACTTCTCTTCGCCACTTGGATCCCAACTGTCTTTTTAGCAGGGGCACTCTTAGTCGTTACAAGGGCTCTTCACCGACGATCTCCTCCTGGGCTTGATCTCGGCATCTTCTGCCTTCTTTCCAGTGAGCGCTTCTACCGGCATCTTCTTTTCTTGACATGCCATCCTAGCCCTTAAAGGGCTCCCTGCCTCTTTTGCCGGCGTCTTCTTTGTTTCTGGAGGTCCCACAAAGTCCTCTTCCGTCGGCTCCACCACTGCACTGAACAGAAAATGGAGGCACCAGGCAGCTTATATAGCCGTTGGCACGCTGACGTCACTCGGCATCGCCGCATGCCCTGATTGGCTCACTGCAGCGCCAACAATTCAAACGGCTAGAGGTGAGCCAGGATTGGCTCACCTATCTTGCTGCCAATTGGCCATCAGGGGAAGGTGAGCCCTGATTGGCTCACTCGCCCTCTGCTGCCGGGACCTTAGGAAAAAAAGAGGAGTACTAGCCGCTGGAAAGCAGGACCGGTAGTTTTCTATCTCCTCTTTCTTCGCCCTCTTCATGGACACTTTCTCAGTGTATATCTACTTCACCCTCTTCCTGGGCACCTTGGCGGCTGGGCATATATCCACATAGACATTATAATTATTTATCTACAAAATGAATTGTTCTTAAATGCTTTCTAGAATTGATGCATTAGCACTTGTTAGCCAAGGTAATAAAAGACATTGGAAGTATTTAGAGAGATTTAGAGACAGTGGGGTTCTCACTTCAAAAAGATCATCCTAGTGGTAAAGTCTCTGTGGATCACCCAAATACGGAAGTCCCACTGCAGTCATAGATTGCACAGAATCCTATTGCATTCATAGTCAGAGAGTCATAAACGTAATAAAATGTTTTCTGTTTGCTTATGTACATGTTTTATCCGACCCGTGGTTCGTTGACGTATATGCATACTTTTTCAACTCAGACACACACAATATGCAGCTGTTCACCTACAGGCAAGTAGAAGCTCATATTATCACTTAATTGCAGGTTGCCAATCAAAATCTGAATTCCATAGTCTGCAGGTAAACAAATGAAACACTTTCTGATTTTCCATACATTAGTACACTCTAGAGAAGATAACAGTTATGTGGTCTATTTTTCTGTAATTCTATCATTCACTAAATATGTTTACTCATCCATCTTGTTTGCAGGTTCCCTGTATGAGACACAAATCATTCTGTTTCCTTTAGCCCAGGTTACTAATGTATGTGATTATAGTGCTTGTTATTTTAATTAGGAAAACATACCAACAGTTTGTTTTCTAAACCAGCAAGGAAGCTTGTGAATTTTGTGTTCTAATTCCCACAGTGCAGGCTTTGCACAATATACTGTCACATAATGAGACAAGATAATTATAGCTTTGTAGAGGACTGAACACACCCTGTGTGCACATCAAAACCAGCTATTAAGAGTCTTGTAATTGGTTGTCAGATCCATAGGACTTTAAAATTATGAGATCAATCACCAACTTTACAGGATTCTTTCAGGACACGACTTAGCCCTTCAAAAGTGCACAATGCCTTCTTTATAGTTACACAGATCACTTGTATTTTCACCTTTTGTATGTCTTTGCTTGTCTGCAGCTAATTATAGAAATTAGGGTATTACTATAATTTTAAATACCTGGTGTTACATTTGGTTTCATTTCTGCCTCAAGCTATCATAACTGTATGTACTCATTTCTGTTGATATGTTAGTAATATTAAAACAATACGCAAAAATGTTAATTAACTCTTCAGATATGTGCATATGAGGGTTGAATGTGGGCCTTAATGCATAAAAAGTCAGGTGGAATTTGGAAGAAAGTACATTGTTTATACTACCCATTTGCCACACTTTTAATACGGACTGACATTAACTCAATTTCTGTTTCTGTCAAGAATCACAAATCTGAGAAAATACAGATCGAAAATACCTCCAGTGTATGTACGTGTATGTGTTTGTGTGTGCATATATATATATATATATATATATATATATATATATATATATATATACATATATATATACATATATATATATATATATATATATATATTAGAGATGCTCAGGCTCGGTTCCCCGAGAACCGAACATGCCCGGAATTAGCAGATCCGAGTACCGAGCCGAGCCGGCCCTGTACTTTCGCACTTTTTCGGAATTGAAAAGGAGGCAAAACGTCATTGTTACGTAGTTTGATCTCGGATCTCACGAGTTTTGGATTCTATAAGTACTGCCCTCCATGGCGATCTAATGCCATTTCACAGAGGGAAATAGAAGGGGTAGCACAGTCTGTAGAGCAGTTGGGCAGCAACATAGGTAGAATAGAAAAAGGAGTGGGTAGCAGTGTTCTTCAAAGTCTACAGCAGGGTTGTCCAACCCACGGCCCGCTGGCCACATGCGGCCCAGCACGCCTGAAAATGTGGCCCAGAAGAAGTTTTGGTTGTGGCAAGGGGGCAGCACTGTTAATGTAAAAAAAAATCCTGCAAAAAAAAGAAAAGAAAATACTTACCTTGCTGTCACGTCAGCTGGTACTCCGGCTCCCTCCCTTGTCTCCTCCTCCATGCAGTGCTCGCAGTGAATGTCGACGCCCAACATCCATTGCGGAGCGCAGCACAGAGGAGTCACCCGCTCAAGAAGAACAATCAGCAGAACAGAATTGGAGAAAAGAAGAGAAGAGGACAGGAGAACAAGTCGATTAAAAGGTAAGTTAAGGTTTTTTTTTTATTATTTCAAGGGACGCTGACCAGTGAATAAAAGCACCTGGTCCTGGAGCATCATGGACCTTATCTCCCTGCTACATACTTCTACTTGTAATACTAATGGGGCATTATATATATTATTCTCTTTGGCCCATTATAAGTTGTTATCCCTTAACTAACATAGTGGTGTATTATCAAAACAGGTCACAATTTGGGGTCACAGTGGTGTATATATCAGGTACCGCAGGCCTGGTCAGGGCACCCTGATATACAATGTCTGGCTTAAATGCACTTTATTGATATTGCATCGAAACAATACAAAAAGTGATTATAGTATAATAACTAGAGAGGATTTTTTGAACAGGGCGATTGAAAGGTAAGTATAGGGGGATTTAAAAAAAAAGTGATATATATATATATATATATATATATATATATCACTTTTTTTCTCATATATATATATATATATATATATATATATACATGTTAACTATGTTTTCTATGGTTTTTTGGATGATCAGCTAGCGTTATTGTTAGTGTATCTTATGTGCGGCCCAAACCAACTCGTGTTCTTCCAATGTGGCCCAGGGAAGCTAAAAGGTTGGACACCCCTGGTCTACAGTGACATTCATGAGAGCTCCATTGTTTCTAAATCTGCAGTCCCATAATGTACAGTGCTATATAGGTAACACACAAAGAGGGGAGCTCCATTGCTCCATTGCTAATTGTAATTGCTAAAAAACAAGCTGGCAGGCTTGGTGTAAATCTGCAGTCACATTGTACTGTGTTATATAGGTAACACACAAAGAGAAGATCTCCATTGCTCTATTGCTAATTGTCATTGCTGAAATCCAAATACTAGGGCTGGCAGGCTTGGTGTAAATCTGCAGTCAAATTTTACAGTGTTATATAGATTACACACAAAGAGTAGAGGTCCATTGCTAATTGTCATTGCCAAAATAGAAATAATAGGGCTGGCAGGCTTGGTCTTCTGAATTAGCAGTCAAATTTTACGTTGTTATATAGGTAACACACAAAGAGAAGAGCTCCATTGCTCCATTGCTAATTGTCATTGCTGAAATATAAATAATAGGGCTTGGTCTAAATCTGCAGTTACATTGTACTGTGTTATCAAAATGGATTCACAGCAGTACACAGAAGACCGAAGCTTTATTGAGACAGACACAAATATAGGGAAGGGTGCATAAATTAAGGCAAGGCATTCAACAAAACTTCAAACAGTGATGGGGAATGGGTTGGAGCGGGTAAGGGAGGGGGAGACACAAGACCAAGGTTTTATTGAATAAACAGACACATAGGGGGAGAAGGAGAAGAGGGAGACAGAAAATAATTAATCTTCCTCTTCTTTAGGACTGTCAATGGTGTTATAGTCTCTTAGTAGGCTGTGGATCAGCCTGCAACAGTCCTGGATGGTCATCTTCTCCTTTTTCAAGATGAGGCGATCAGGGCCGGATTAAGGGAATGGAGGCTAAGGGGGCCTCCATTCCCCTGTGAGGGCCCCCCCGTGATCGGAGCTGCCCGCGCCCCCCGTCCGTGATCAGAGCTGCCCGCGCCCCCCCCCAGCACTTACCTCCTTCTCCGGCGCACAGTACTCTCTTTACTGAGGAGATCTCGTGAGAGTGAGACTCACGAGATCTCCTCAGTAAGGAAGACTACAGCGCGCCGGAGAAGGACTGCAGTGAAAGTACTCAGCAGCGCTGATCACACTGGGGGTGCCCCCACCCCCGACCGATCAATACTGCTGCTGAGCACTTTCAAGGGCCCCCTGGATGCCATAGGCCCCTGGGCTGTAGCCCAGTTAGCCCTATGGTTAATCCGGCCCTGGAGGCAATTCATGGAAAGCCAAAAAGCGCCCTTAAAGCAGTTCATAAGGCGCCAGGCCTCCTGGATTGCCCCCAATATTGTGGGTCCCAGGAAATAATCCATAAAATACTGAATGGTATGAAAGGCAAGTTCTGGGCACACTGTCCTTAAGTTCATGTTCCAAGGCATCCAACAGTGCCTGTGCAGTGGGGCAGTCCCAAAAAATACGCTGTGATGTTTCTCTTCTGGTGATGCAGAAAGGGCAGTGGACATATCGGCACAGGTTCTGGGAGTGCATGAATGTCTTAAGAGGCAGACCCCCCTGGATAGCCATCCATGCAATGTCTTTGTGTCTATTAGTCAGCCTCTTAGAGGCCACATTCTCCCACACGTGTTTTGTTGTTGCAGCAGGGAGCACTGGAACTGGCTCCATGATGTCTTTAGCTCTGATGAGCTGGTGGACAGTTTTTGGCTTTCACAAATCTGGTTTAAGTCCCTCCAGATGGGGATCCTTCACAAATTGTCCAACATTCAGGTAAACCCAAGGTGTAGTCCAGTTGCAAGGGAAGAAGCTGTCCCACTTTTCCCAACCAAGTCTCCTACAAAGAGGCAGGAGGAAAAAGCGAGACATGGACTTCCGAGCAGAGCAAATGTTCTTTTCAATAAGAGTTCTGTGGATGCAGTTGCAGACAAAGAACGCTCGCAGCATGGTGGGGATATCCGGAATCCCTTTTCCACCTTTGAGGGTCTCCTTGTACATGACCGGCCGCTTCACTCTGTCCATGTATTAGCTGTAGATCCACCACAGTTATCCAAGGAACGGGTGTAGCGATCAAATGAACCATAACTGATTTCATGATCCAAGGACAATTCCATCTTGCACCATTTTTCTTTACTACCACTGTTGTGTGGCAATGTTTCCTATATGTGCTAGGAACTGCCGTGTGTTTGAGCCATTGCTCTGTCGCTTACCATCCAGCCAGGTTGCTGCAGTATTTGTCCGAAAGTGTATGGAAGTAATATTGTGACCTGTGAGGTGCTCAAAATTGACTGCAAATGACTGGAAATTTGTGTTATTGAGGTTAATAATAATATAGGAACAAAATTAAAGGCAAAATGATGTAATTTTAGCATATTTTAGCAATTTTCCTAAAAAAAATACAGATCCAAAACCAAAACCAAAGCCAAAACACACGAGGGCGGTTTTGCCAAATCCAAAACCAAAACTAAAAAGCGCAGTTAATCCAGATCCAAAACCTAAACCAAAACCAGAACATGGGTGTCAGTGAACATCTCTTCTATATATATGAACATGTGTTTATTTGACTTGTGTTGTATTCCAGCTTGATGCCAGACATATCATGGGAACAGTTTTTTATTCATTGTAGTTCCAATCTTTGCCAAAACTGTACTAAGCATTGTAACAGCACCTGTCATAGTGATCAATTGATCACAATTTTCAAAATTATTCAAGTTATATTCGCTTTCTGTTTTTTTTATTTTTTTTCGTGAAATGTTGTAATAAGTAAAGCCAGGATCATGAGTAAACCTGAGCATATTACAACAAAAGTAATTATTTCTCATTTGTGTAGTGTAGTGTACATTTAATTTCCATTGCATATTCAGCTTATTTTCATTCATGTATTCATACATTTTTGAGACACACCTATATATCCTTTGACACATTGGCTGGGAATCACTGATTTATTATACAAAATTGAATGGTACTTTTCAGTGTTTACTTTAAAAACCCTTGCTACTAATGTAACAGAGACCATTGCCTAGTGCATTTCCTGTTTACCTCACACAGTTCTTTCTATTAATACCAACACAATTTCATGGATCAAGGTATATCCTGAGCAGTAAAAAACATTGCAGTGCACTAATTCCATTTCACTGCATGTCACCCTCTTTATAATGCCACCCACATTTTAACACCAGTTGTGGTCTGTGTTATAAGCTGATGGGGCATTGCACTTTCACTCTGTTCATCACTTGTTTGTGATTCACCTTGCATTCAGTAATAGGAGAAAAAAAACTGAGTGCAGTGTCGCCGTTATTTATATTCAAATTAATGACTTCTCCAAGTATAAGATTCTGGAGAAGTGCAATAGAACACAGACTGAAACAAATAGTTTAGATGCATCTGACTGGACAAGCCATATCACCCCTTAAACCAACTGCTCAGTTCACCCGGTGGTGTTTCACACTTCTAAAGTTTATTAGGCTTGGAGAAGCAACCAGAACAGGCAGCAGTGGAGACAAATGGTCCCCGAACTGCAGTCCTGGTAACATTGCATCTGCTTTCTTTTCTTAGATGGAGAGATGGAGGCTATTGTCAAATCATATTATTTTACTGGAAGTCTTCTTTAAATCTAGCTAACTTCATCACTAGCAAGAGTTCAGATAGTACATGCACCTGATTGTCAGGTCCCATGGTTGATATTGTTGTAATACATTTAATAAGTGTATGTAATATAGCATGTATAGTAGTTTATAAAATGCTTTCATCCACAATAAATATAAAAATTTAGGGATAAGAATGGAATTGTGAATTTGTATTCTGGTTTTGGAATATGCTTTGGAGCATTTGTTATTGGAATTAAAGTCAATCTAAACAATACTTTTAATAGGCTCTTTCTTTCTTTAAGCAATAATAAACTATTTTGTACATGCACTGCAGGTTGGTCTGCTTTTAGATGTCCACAGCAAATGCATATCTGAGATTGATATCTACCCTTTCCCACCCTTTCTAATCTCCATTAATTACCTTTGTGATGAAAATATACAGTTGAAAACAGCCAATTGGAGTCATACCTCCTTCTATGCGAGGCCCAGGGCAAATTTCCTAGCCTTTACTTCCATTCCTGTAAAAATGTCCCTACAAGCACTACATCTGTTTGCTGATGTATTATTCTATTTAGCTTGTTGCTCTATTTCAAGTAATCTCTTCACAAAGAATTGAGTGGCAAAAGCTACCCCTTAGGCCAGGAAGGTTACATACACAGCATATTTAGTGTAACCTGAGAAACACCTGCACATTGACAGCATTTGATTCATGTTTTGTCAGTTTAATGATTAGATCAAATATCTACAGCCTAAATCACTGTTTCCTTATTTTAGCTATCTCTACTTCATTATCTGTTCTTCTACTTATTTTTTTCCTTTACCGTACTTCACTGTTCTAGTCTTTTGAACATTTCCTGTGTAGATCACAATAAAAAGCATTATTATATCCTTTCCAGAGTTTTGATTTAAGTCAAATATGTTCTATCTTGTGTGTGTGTGTGTGTATATATATATATATATATATATATATATATATATATTTGTTCCATGACTAGTTATCAGACCAGTTGTGTTTGACACCTGTATACTTATTCTTCTAAATTATAATATTTTAGAGTCATTGTAAACAATATAAATAGCTCAAATGTAACATTATATTTTATGGGGAAAAAAATCATATGGCAAAAACAAATCTTACATTTTGTAATTTTCAATTTATTGACACTGTACATAAGATGGGCCACCTAATTACAATATCAGGGGGAAACTTACACTTTACTTTATATGTTTCATAATATGTTTCCAATGGTATCTTCAATGGTCAGTTGAGGCCATACTTTCATTAATCTATTTGCCATATTTGCTGTTTGCGGTTCATAAATACAAGGAAAATATGCTATTAATTTCAAAATGTTATTACTGAGAGCTTTATTAATTGTATTGTAAGTACAAAATTATATAACAGCAGCATAATCCAGTAAGTTTCTCCACATAAATGTAGGATCAAGTTGCGAATCCTGATATGTACTTTAACAGACAACAGTCATAATTGCAAAGAAAACGTCATTGCATCATATAGTTTTAGCATACTTAATGAGATACAGCACATGGAAATATAAAATATGGTGAAACAATAGTAAACAAAGGCTTATGAGTCAGAAGCACCTGGTTTATGTAAGTTAGTGCACTCGGGATTTGTAGAAGTTGTAGCTCCATTTACTAGTCATGTCCTGAATGGAGCACTTAAACTATTTATCAGCCTGTGTCTGATTTATAGCCCTCAAAGAAATTACACAGAATAGCTCAAGGGTTAGTACTGTCAGGTACTGTGCCCTGCAGGAGAATCAAGTATTAATCTTCTCCCCTGACACAGAAGCTTTTGGGCCACAAAGTAGAAGTTGAGCCTGGGCCCCTCTAGTATTATGGTATGTGTCTTTTGTCTACCATTTAAATGGCAATATATGCACACTTGTGCTAAATAAATTTAGCTATTTTTATATGTATTTGTTTACCTATAGTTTATTGCTGAATCTCTGCTCTTGACTGTGGGTAATTAGAGCAAATATAACGGTCATGGCAAACTTCTATTGACATTAACCAAATTCTAGAAATATATGCTTTTAAATATTAAAAATGCAAATCACAAAACAACTACTTCTTTCCATAGGTTTAATTTTTCCTTTAATGGGATTGTTGGAAAAGTAATCATGTAATCAGGCCAATTTCTGTAAACAAAATCTCTGCATATCTTTGCATAAAAACCTTGCATGAGCAGCAAATACTTTGTACACATATCCAGGGTCGGACAGGGCCACCAGGGGGTCGGGCTATCCCCTGGTAGGCTCCAACCCTGATCACTCCCCTCTTCGTTGGTGGGAGCGGGTAACTTAAAAAAAAAAAGAAAAAGAAAAAAAAAAATACTGCGCGGCACTCCCCGACTCCTCTCTGCTCCATTCTCACTGAATGTCGGGCGTGACGTCATCACGCCCAACGTTCAGTGACGAGCAGCGCAGAGAGGAGTCGGCATGAAGATAGAAGACAGAAGACAGAAGAAGAGAAGAAAGAAGCAGATAGAAAAGGTAAGTGCAGGAAGCAGCAAGGGGGAGTAAAGGCAGCATGGCAGAGAGTGAGAAGGGGCAAAGGCAGCATGGCAGAGAGTGAGAAGGGGCAAAGGCAGCATGGCAGAGAGTGAGAAGGGGCAAAGGCAGCATGGCAGAGAGTGAAGGGGGGCATGGCAGAGAGTGAAGGGGGGCCAAAGCAGCATGGCAGAGTGTGAATGGGGGCCAAAACAGCATGGCAGAGTGTGGAGGAGGGCCAAAGCGGCATGGCAGAGTGTAAAGGGGGTCCAAAGCAGCATGACAGAGTGTGAAGGGGGGCCAAAGCAGCATGACAGAGTGTGAAGGGGGGCCAAAGCAGCATGGCAGAGTGTGAAGAGGGGCCAAAGCAGCATGGCAGAGTGTGAAGGGGGCCAAAGCAGCAAGGCAGAGAGTGAAGGGGTGCCAAAGCAGCTTGGCAGAGTGTGAAGGGGGGCCAAAGCAGCATGGCAAAATGTGAAGAGGGGCCAAAGCAGCATGGCATAGGGTGATGAAGGGGGGCCAAAGCAGCATGGCATAGGGTGATGAAGGGGGGGCAAAGCAGCATGGCATAGGGTGATGAAGGGGGGCCAGGAGAAGGGGTGAGCAAAAGCAGCATGGAGGATGCAGTGTGAAGGGGGGCCAAAGCAGCATGGCAGAGTGTGAAGAGGGGCCAAAGCAGCATGGCAGAGTGTGAAGGGGGCCAAAGCAGCATGGCAGAGAGTGAAGGGGTGCCAAAGCAGCTTGGCAGAGTGTGAAGGGGGGCCAAAGCAGCATGGCAAAATGTGAAGAGGGGCCAAAGCAGCATGGCATAGGGTGATGAAGGGGGGCCAAAGCAGCATGGCATAGGGTGATGAAGGGGGGCAAAGCAGCATGGCATAGGGTGATGAAGGGGGCCCGGAGAAGGGGGGGGGAGCAAAAGCAGCATGGCACAGGGTCATGAAGGGGGGCCAGGAGAAGGGGGGAGCAAAAGCAGCATGGAGGATGCAGTGTGATCATAAGGAAGCACAGCATGGTGATGAAGGGGCACAGTAATGTGTTTGTGATGGCACAGCGGGCTTGTGGCAATGTAATGCGTGTGTGGCAGGTGGTGGCTAGTTAATGGGTGCTATTTTGTTTGTAGGTTGATGGTGGGGCAATTTAATTTTATAGTGGGGACTATTAATTTAAGATGGGATGGTTTGAGGGCTATTAATTGAACGTGGGGATGAGTTTGAGGAGCATGAGGTCATTTATTAAATGTGAATATGAATTATTTAATGGCATTGATGGTTGCGGAAAATAGGTATATCAATTATACGTAAATGTTATTAATCTATTGCTGGGACTGTTTTGAGGGATGGAATTAGGTTTATTTATTAAATGGGAATACTATTACTTTAATGTTTGGGCTGGAGGAAGGTCAAAATATCAGTTGTGGGTCCTATTGATTTAATGCCGGAGCTGGTTGGAATTTTCTAAATGCACCCATTTTTTTTTTCCAAATAGGGCCCCCAATATTCCGGGAACCAGAAAAGCCGCAACTAAAGAAACCAGCAGCCACAGGTGGTGAAAGTGATAAGAACAGGTAGGACAGTCTGTCAAATGTTCTTATTTTAGTGGGAGAATCCCGATTTTTGGTGACTGTTTCCCCAATCTAAGGGGCAGGTCAAGACTGTGTACTCTTTATATACACACTGCATTCTTTATATACTACACTATGGTGCTAGCTGTCCTTCGTGGACTGACCACTTTCCCCTCTAGTGTCTGGTCTCACCTCTATGATGGCTGGCCGAACCTCTTCTGGTGGGCCCCTAGCGTTGCAGTCCCCCGGTGGGCCCTTCATGCTCCATTCCGACACTACACATGTCTGCACATAGTTGAGTGAAACCTGTTCCACTGAGGCAAATGGGGAAGGGGATTGTCCGTGAAACTGGTGAAGGGCAAACGGAACAACAGACAGGAAGAGGAAAGTGAAACAGAACAAAAGTATTGTTGCATCCCCTTCTTCTATTAGGCAATCACCACCACTTTGTTAATTGCAATGTTTGCCCTGTGCAACTGTCTACATAAGGGCATTTAAGTCATCTTTATTAGGGAATGTATCATAAAAGTTAAGAAAAGTTCATATACATGCCATAAGGCTTTTGCTGTTAATAATAAATAAGTTCAATAGGTAATAATGCATTAATCGAAATTTAGTAATACATTTGAAAACATTTTCTCTATTTTGGTGTAGTGGCTTCACAACACCTGCAGGTGGCATTGTTGCTATTTCACCTTCGTTATGGATTACATGTTTTTATATGAAATGCATACAATGAATATCTTTGTTTACAAACTTGTCTTAATATAGTTATTTATATACTGTATAAAACAAAATAATTAGGAAATGAATTGATAGCTTCTGGTTTGTAATTTACATTTAAGTGCGAAAAAGTACCCTGCCCAACTAGTCTAGGGCACACTTTTCTTACCTCCCTGTTGGGAGATACAGACGATAGATGCAATAAAAAGTGATGGGCACTACTTGATGCCATCTTCATCATCAAGTCAGCAGTGTAGGGTGCATATTGATGCTAATTGTGTTATAACAGCCCTGCTTCCTCAGTGTTCACTGAGGTAGGTGGGGCTTGATTATGTTTTTAGCATCAATTAAGCAAGTCAATGTCTATTTGCAGGTAGGTGAGCACCCTTTGTAAAACAGTTGTGTGTTCTCTTGGGAGACTACGGGGGGAAGGCAACACTTGCAAAGCAACAATTTAGAGTACTCCTTCAATAGTATGGCTTATAAAAGCAAAATATTTTAGACCAATCATTAACTTAGTGACATATAATGGGTTGATTCATAGGCAACATATTTAATACCAGAGTCATATACGCTGTGTACCGCTTGTATTATGACGACAGGTCACTGGTGCACTATTTCGCCACCAGCAGGAAAGAGAACGGCTCAGCACAGGCCTTTCAAGAAGGTTAGTAGATACCCTGGTAAGATATGATGCAGCTGCTATTTGAAAAGAGGACTTACATTACATATTTGATGATATACAAGCATCCTTGATTGACATTTTACACAAGAAAATGACTGTTCCTTTGAATTGTATTCTAATTACTATGTGATCTGTACATGTCAACTTGAAAAGAATGGACAATATTTAACCTAAATAAAAAGTATTTATTTCCACCAAAAAGTGTTAAGCAATAAAAAAGTAACATGCTCACTCTTACTATAGGCTAAGGAGAAGGAGGACCTGTATTGTACTTAAGGGTAATATCAGGGTTACTATCCCATGCATCTTATTTTATCTGACAAATTTATGAAAATTTATTTACAGACACGTTGTTAGGTTATTCCAAAATTTCTGAAGATGTGAAAGTAGTAACAATGTCAACAAGAGAAAGATCAAGGAAAAAAAAAATATTTTTTTTAATGGATTTTCAAATTTATAGTGTCTCATACACTATAAACCTAGGGGAGGATTCTTTTTTTTTGCAGACTTGATCTCTCTAGGGAATCCTAGTACCATGCTGACCATCCAGGGCTTGGTATTTCTTTATGTCATTTTGTAGTATTTATTATCCGTATTTATTATCCTTATTTATTATCCTTATTTATTATCCTTTATATGGCCCCTATATATTGCTCAGCGCTTTGCAGAGAATTTGTCCAGACAGATAGTACCTGGTTGGAATAGAAGCTGTGGCTCCAGCACTGTGAGGCAGATAACCACTGTGTTGTATCAGGAAAATGTCCAATCTTTTCTGACACAAATTTTACTAAATTTTACAGACTGCTTGAAAGTTTACTGGCAGTTGGCAACACTGGTAAGTGATAAGATTTTTTTTCTCCACTTTTCAAGTTTTATGACTACGTATGCTAATCTATTGTCGATTGGTTTGCAGAACTACTTGTATATATTGGACCAAGTGTTGTATTTTTAAATAATCAATTTGCAAAGCTTTTGTTCTTCGGTTAGTGAGTTAGGGCCTGATTTATTAAGGATCTTAAATGAAGAGGTTTCTTATTTCAGTATCCTGGACAAAACCATGTTACAATGCAAGGGGTGCAAATTAGTATTCTGTTTTGCAAATAAGTTAAATACTGACTGTTTTTTTCATGTAGCACACAAATATCAACTTTAAATTTCAGTGTACAAATAAGCTCTCAAGTATTTGTGGACTACATGAAAAAACAGTCAGTATTTAACTTATGTGCAAAACAGAAAACTAGTTTGCACCCTTTGTATTGTAACATGGTTTTGTCCAGGAGACTGATATAAGATACCTCTTCATTTAAGATTCTTAACGAATCAGGCCCTTAGTGAGTAAATAAATGTATTTTGTAATATCAATTTTTTTTTTGATTGTTGATTTTGTTGAATACAAATGCAAAATAAGCAATTACTTTGCTAAATAGACAGACATCTAAAAGGAAACTTTGTAATAACTTTAATGCAAATTAAAATGGGTCAAATGGTTTATAAATTGTTCTGCTTTTCTTCAGATACAACAAATATAGCTTATATTTAGCATATTTGGCATGTATTAGAAGAATGAGTTCATCTTCATATTATAAGTAAATAGTATTAATTTTCAATATAAGTCTTCATTAATAAAGGGCCAACATACTGACACATAGCCTGAGATTTATACTCATATAGTTAATATCCATTTTCATTGAAACACTTGTTTTTGGAAGAGAAATAGAAAAGGAAAATATTTAATAGATTTAGAGGGGTTTTATCAGCCTCTTACCATGTTACCATTTAATATGTAAGCATCATCCATAATATTTAGTTTCAGCCATACATAAGAAAACACCCCTCAGGCTCTGTTGATTCCCAGAGAAGACAAAGACTACAGAGGTGCAGAAAAGAGAAGAGAGAGGAGAAAGAGTAGGGAGGGTCAGTGAGTTTCCTGAATGGCTAAACAGTAGAGACCTTTGCTGACAGAGAAAAAGATGTAAGTAAAAAAGTTGAAATTCAAGTAGTTTAACATTCAACCAAGCTCTGGGGCCTTCTATTTGAGTATGACTACCATTGAGTCCAAATTAAGTACATAATCCATTGGGATAGTCTTGATCTTGTATTTGACCAGACACTGAGCTGATTACCGGCAGCAGCAATACAGATACAGTTTTAGTAGAGAGATATGCTAAGTGCGAGAAGGTTTTCAATAAAAGAGTAGAGTTTATGGTGGGGTGGTCTGTCATCCATTTATTACAACAACTGTTAGATGAATTATATTGATGACCTTGTTATGTCCTATTTTCAGTCTGGTTTTCAAATATGCATATGCCCTGGAAAAAAGTAGCTGATTGGAAAGTATTGACTTCATTGACCAATTTGATCAAATAAACTTTGTATTCAAAGTATTGCTTGAGGACATTATCATTGAGTACAAAAACAAAATGGGAGTCAATTTAGGAATAGTTTATTCATTGGAACAAATTCCAGAACTATTTGGACACTGCCAGCTCACCTATAAACAAGCTGAGAAGTGTAGGCAAAGGTTTGGTTAGCCGTGGCTAAATTCACTTCCCTAGGGGAAAATAAGTTAAGATGCACATTCAACAACTTTTTTTGCACATTTAATGCAAAATGACTATTTATGTAACAAATTTAAAGTGATTAAAAATAATAAATGACTTAACATAGCATGTGAAAAAGATTGGGCACCTTTCCAGTTCAATTCATTAATATGTTTTTTGAAGGCCTAAAAATTTGATTGACTCGGTAAATCTTAAATTAAGCCAAGTGAAGACAAATATAGAGTTCAATAAAAACTCTGACCCTTCCATCCTTTTAGAATGTTGTGACTGATTATGGACTTAAAAATTAAACACAGTAAACTTTTACTAAGCAGTAGGAGGCTTTAAAATATATCTACATGAATTTGTAATTCAAAACATGAATCTTATTACAAGCTAAAATGTTAGACTCTCCCACTACGCTCTTCAGCCTATAATGTGTATCTCTGATTGATTGACAGGATTCAATCTTAAGCAAAGACTGCAACTTATTTTCACTGATCCATCACTGGAAGCTCATAGATCAAGTTTCTTTCTGTATATGATTTATTTTTATATTAAGCCTTGCCACACTTTGATGGTATTGGGTCTTATTTTTGATGGCATTATTGCCCCTTACACCATACCCCCCACCAATATATACCTCTTCCTACACTCATAAGCATGGAAGACTCTGGCCGTGGAACAGAGATGGGAATACCATAATTCCTATGCTCTCAATGTCAGTAACCAGTACGCTCTTCATATGTCACTGAAAGGGGAACAGCACAGCGATAACTTATCTCTATACTCTATTCATTTAGTGAATATATGAGAAGTAATATGGAGAGAGGAAAGAGATGCTGCAGGCCAGAGGGTAAGGCAATAAATTCTGACTTTATGGTAGTAATAGCCCTGATGTGTATTTCATTATGTTCTAGGCTGTCTCATTGTCACAAGTTCGCAAGCAACCAAAACATCTGCTATAAGACTAATTAATGATTTATAAGTTCAATGTCAAGAGTGCAGGTTTTAGTACAATCATGTTATTTAAAACAATCAATTAACTGAAATCATATAACTCTAATCATATAGAACAACTTTCTACTGAAGTGAGGAGTATTTGTTAAAGATACGTTTTATAAAAGACAGACAAACTGCACATTCTTCTCATAACATATGTGATAAATATAACCTTTAAAGCCTTTATTTACCTTCATCTCGAGATTTATGAGTAATAATTTGGAAATGTTAAAATGCTGTTTAGTTTCTGTGAACATCAAAGCTTAATTTTGGCCGTACAACCACTAATTCTTCCTGCACAAATACTTCAATATAAGTGTTTGACAGAGCTGTACGTAAAGTGTTGAAAAAAGTGAAGTTGTCAATAGATTTCTGAAAGGGTTTTAATCTTTAAACCTTTAGACCATTTCAGATAAGCCTTAACCCACCTTTTCTGCTGAAAATCTCTTTGAAGTGGGAGCAAGTGATGTACACCAGTACTCAAATATTGGATATAATGCTCTCTATTGTTATGTTTAACAGTCTGTATTTCTTGAAATACTGTTAAATATATGGTGTTTATTTGCAGGATAGAAATGTTAAAATAATCACTGAAACAGTTCAAATAATGAGACTAATTTATAACTCAGAAAAATATCTACAGAGATGTTGTGCATTTAACTGCTTTTTAGCTATGCTTATAAAGTGTTCACATTACATATGTTGATGGCTCATCTGTGCAGATGTTTTGCACAACATTTTGTGGATATTTGGTCAAGCCATGGGAATTCCCTATGTTATAAATAGGACCACTGCTACCAAGAAATTTCATTAAGCGGCTGAACTCTGAGGAGCTAGTCTTGTTTCATCTATCAGGGTTTTTTTTATTTTACCATGACTCCTTGGATGTATTACAGATAAAGACCTTTGATTTAGGTGCACAGTAAACAGGGGGAATGAGGGTTGTGTGGGGTACCAACCTAGGCAGGCAGCACTAGGGTTGGCTAATTTGTTTGGTGGGGGACACAATTTTTATGTTTAGTTCCCTTTATTTGCAGTTTTAAATATAGTGTTTTATGTCATCATTTTTGACTGTAGACTTTTCAACCCTGTATACATTTTACATTTTAACTGTGTGGAACTTCTAAACATGTAGACATTATGACTGTCAACCTTATAAACTGTGTCGACCTTATGATGGTAGACATTTTGGTACAGACATTTTCACTGTAAACTTTTCACCTACATCTTGTTAATTATGAGAGTGAGTGGGTTAATGATCTTAATGGGGTACACTTGAAGAAGCTGAGGGATGTAATTATCAAGGGGGTTAATGAATATAAATCTGATTAAATAATGATGTTGGGATTAATTAATTAATTATGGGTATCAGGGAGTCAATGATTATAAAGGAGGTAATGATGAGGCTAAAGGATTTAATGATTATAAGAAGGGGTTAACTAATTATGAAAGGGATGATGTGGGAGTAATGATTATAATGGGGTTCATTTCTAATGTTGGGTGTTAATTAATGATGGGGCGGTTGATGAAGAGGTTATTATGATGATGATGCTGATCATGATTTAATGATTTTGAGGAAGTTAATGACAGGTTGAGGGGCTTGATTGATTTAGGGGGTTAATAATTATTATGAGGGGTTAATTTTGATGAGGTGTGATATTTATGAGGATTTGAGAATTATTTATAATAGGCCACTGCTCATGGGCCAGTGTTGTGTACTTGCCTCCAAGGCTAAAATTTGCCAGTCAGCCCTTGAATTTAATGTGTGGTGAGAGGGGTGGGTTGGTATTGATGCAATGTGTGGGGAGAGGCATGGGCTAAAACCACGGCCGGATTAAGGGAAGGGAGGCCACTGGGCTAATGGTATCGTAAGGGCCCCCCCATGAGCCCCACCCCTCCGAGCGCTTACCTCTCTCCATTCTTCTGTCCTTATAGTCCTTCCGCAGCATGCTGTAAGCTCCTTACTGAGGAGATCTTGTGAGAGTGAAACTATGACTCAAAGTCTCAGTCTCACGAGATCTCCTCAGTAAGGAGATTACTGCGCGCTGCGAAAGCGCTACATGGACAGCAGGCAGCTAACAGCATAACATTTGCTGTTAGGTGCCTGCCATTCTCCCTGACAAGCTGAAAGTCGGAGCCGGGGGTGGAGACACCCCGACCTGATGAATGCCGGTGCCCCCCCCAGATGCCTGAGGCCCCTGGGCTCTAACCCAGTCCGACCTCGGGTTAATCCGGCCCTGGCTGTATTATGTAGGGAGAAGGGTGGGGTGTTGCCAGCTTATTGTCAGGAGTTTTTTTTGCTTTGTTTCAAAATCTAACATTTGAAAGCCCCCTCTTGAGAAGTCCTGCATTTACCCTTCAGCAACAGTGGAGCCTGGACAGCGTTATGCATCAGACATAAATGCATCTGAGCATCAGTGCATTTAGACTGCAGCCTTATCTTCTTTTATAAAAGTCAAGTGTATGAGGATATGGGAAGTGGGTATTGGTGGGGGGGGGTCGGTAGGTTGAAACTTTGTCTAGGGTGCCGAGAATCCTTGCACCGGCAACGCACCAGGCATAGACAAAGAGCAATGTGGGTTTTACTGAAGAGCTCAATGATTTGGCATGGCACTGTCATAGGATGCAACCTAGTTTGTCAAATTTCTGAACCTGTCTATGTCTATAAGCAATACCAGATCAGCTATGAAGCAGTAGGCCACTCAAGCTCATAGAACAGGACAGCCAAGTGCTGAAATATGTAGTGCCTTAGAATTGCCTGTGCTCAGCTGCAATACACACTACTGAGTTTCATACTACCACTGGAAGCAACATCAGCACAATACCTGTTTGGAAGCTTCATGGATTGAGTATACATGGACGAGCAGCCATACACAAACCTCAGATCACAGTGTGTAATGACTGGAGTGATGTACAGCACACTGTCATTGGACTCTGAAGCAGTGGAAATGCGTTCTCTGGAGTGGCAAATCACACTTCACCAGCTGCAGAATGATTGAATAATCTTGGTTTGGCGGATGCCAGGAGAACGCTTCCTACCCGAATGCACACTGCTGACATTAAAGTATGGTGGAAAAGTAATATTAGTCTGGTGCTGTTTTTCTTGGTTTGCCCTGAGCCCCTTAATTCCAGTAAAATCCTAATGCTACAACTTATAGTGACACTTTCGGGAATTGTATTGTAAGCTTGCGAGTAGGGTTCTCATACCTCTCTGTCTCCATGTATTACTCAGTATTGTTTTATCAATATACAAGGGGAGAGAGAGCAAAAGCTGTGTAGGTGGGGCACTCCAATAAGAAAATTAAAAAGATAAATTTTATTGGTATGTATTAAAAAGGTAGAACTGAGAGCGAAATAATAAAACAAAACATATAACACAGTGATACAAAATGTTAAAATGCAAACAATGTTGCAGGGGCTCCGAGACTAACCAATAGCACTCATATGGACAGCAGTAAGCTTCAAATAAGTCGTGGCTGTCAAAGAAACATGCTATAATAAGCCCAATAAGTTAATATGGTGCAGCTCCTAAATATCGGATAGTAAGTGCCTCTATGGTGAATCATAGGGCGCCAGTCAGGGGTTAATTTGACATGCTCCAAAAATTGCCAATAAAAATGAGAAGATAAAGTCTAATTGGTATATGAGGAGGAAGCATATAGATGGCGACTATAAAATCTCCCCTGTGTTATAATAATTAATCCGGTGGAGAGATAATCACCAGTGTCGGCAGATAACAGATAATGCCTAGTTCTACTGATCGCGGGAATATGTGATAGGTCCCTGCCTATATGAGCTGGGGAGCGGTCAGGAGAATAGGAGAGGTGGATGAGGAGAGTAGTATCGGAACCCAAAAACGCCAACGCGCGTTTCGCTCGGCTGATTTTTCAAGGCTGTCGGCGGGGAGGCAGATGACAGCTGTTATATAGTGGTTTCATGTAGGTGTGTCAAATCACGTGGGCGATATAGCCAATGGGGTAATCAGTGTAGAAATGAGTCATGATTTGCATATACTCTAGCCAATCATGGATAGGCTGCGTATTATATTGCTGTAACATGTATGGAGAAAAAAGCGAATAGATGGAAATAGATTCATATTTAGAAACATTGATAAGAGATCATTAGGCAAGTGTCAGATTTGCTGCTGACACAATTACAACTTCTATAATGTTTTACTATGTCAGTCATTATAGTAGAACCAAAACAGTTAGTCCGATCATCATTTGTGTCAGTGTGGGTTAGTTGTAATAAAATGCCATAAGAATAATAGGTGAAAATACTGCAGAGAAACATATTATAAAAAATGTTGTAAAGAATAGTGTTGGCAGACAAGGGGTTGCATCATCGGCCGTTGTGGCAAGAGTAAAGATGACACCATCATCCATTGATTTTGATATATTTATGATGTCAGTACGCAAATAATAAAGGATATATATTTAAGCGAATTGATCACCATTAGGAAATTAGAAGGAAATACTGATATGATAATACAATGTATATTATCTGAATTTTAAGATAATGATCTCTAAATTCCAATGCTAAGAAGTACGAGAACTTCATAATTGGAAATTTAATACATGGGCTTAAAATATGTAATAATTTACAGATATGAAAGACCAGATGGTATGCCATGTTTAATGGTAGTAGCGTAAAATGCGTTTCAGAGAAAAAGGTTGTAAATAGAGGGAATATATAAATAAATAAATAAATACATAAAGAGGAGATCATAGGAACGACTTGTAGCTATTATAGTCCTTCAAACCAGAAGGAACCATGGATCCCATTAGAAAAATCTTTTTAGTCTCCCTCTTTAGAATTTCCTTTTGGATGTCTCCTCCTCGGATTCCCAGAGTGATTTTTTCCATTGCAAACGCCTTTAGTAATTTAGGATTACTATCATGATGGATCATAAAGTGCTTAGCTAGTGTGGTGATAGTTTTGAAATTCCTCTGGTCTCTGGTCCCATTTTTTATATTGTAGACGTGTTCGGACACTCTTTTTTTGAGAGTTCGAGTAGTCATCCCGATGTACAGTTTGGGGCAAGGGCAAGAAAGGCAGTAAATAATGCCTGCAGAGTTACAATTGAGGAATTCTTCAATATGCCAGATTTTGTCAAATTTGTCCGTATAGGACTTTGTAGGAATAGCACACTGGCAAAAATTACAGGTGCCGCACTTATAAAGTGGCGAGACCTCCAGGGTATCTTTCAGAAACACTGGCACGTTTTACTTTCCGATAAAGATCTGGAATATGAGCTGGATAAAGATATCTCCTTCAGCTGGAGAAGGTCGAGGAGTTTAAAGGACATATTAGTCCATAGTCACTTACAAAAAAACAAACTGACACTCAATAGATAAAAGGGCTTTTATAAGTGCGGCACCTGTAATTTTTGCCAGTATGCTATTCCTACAAAGTCCTATACGGACAAATTTGACAAAATCTGGCATATTGAAGAATTCCTCAATTGTAACTCTGCAGGCATTATTTACTGCCTTTCTTTCCCTTGCCCCAAACTGTACATCGAGATGACTACTCGAACTCTCAAAAAAAGAGTGTCCGAACATGTCTACAATATAAAAAAGGACCAGAGACCAGAGGATTTTCAAAACTATCACCACACTAGCTAAGCACTTTATGATCCATCATGATAGTAATCCTAAATTACTAAAGGCGTTTGCAATGGAAAAAATCACTCTGGGAATCCGAGGAGGAGACATCCAAAAGGAAATTCTAAAGAGGGAGACTAAAAAGATTTTTCTAATGGGATCCATGGTTCCTTCTGGTTTGAAGGACTATAATATCTACAAGTCGTTCCTATGATCTCCTCTTTATTTATTTATTTATTTATATATTCCCTCTATTTACAACCTTTTTCTCTGAAACGCATTTTACGCTACTACCATTACACATGGCATACCATCCGGTCTTTCATATCTGTAAATTATTACATCTTTTAAGCCCATGTATTAAATTTCCAATTATGAAGTTCTCGTACTTCTTAGCGTTGGAATTTAGAGATCATTATCTTAAAATTCAGATAATATACATTGCATTATCATATCAATATTTCCTTCTAATTTCCTAATGGTGATCAATTCGCTTATATATATCCTTTATTATTTGCATACTGACATCATAAATATATCAAAATCAATTGATGATGGTGTCATCTTTACTCTTGCCACAACGGCCGATGATGCAACCCCTTGTCTGCCAACACTATTTTTTACAACATTTTTTATAATATGTTTCTCTGCAGTATTTTCACCTATTATTCTTATGGCATTTTATTACAACTAACCCACACTGACACAAATGATGATCGGACTAACTGTTTTGGTTCTACTATAATGACTGACAAAGTAAAACATTATAGTAGTTGTAATTGTGTCAGCAGCAAATCTGACACTTGCATAATGATCTCTTATCGATGTTTCTAAATAGGAATCTATTTCCATCTATTCCCTTTTTTCTCCGTACATGTTACAACAATATAATACGCAGCCTATCCATGATTGGCTAGAGTATATGCCAATCATGACTCATTCCTACACTGATAACCCCATTGGCTATATCGCCCATGTGATTTGACACACCTACATGAAACCACTATATAACAGCTGTCATCTGCCTCCCCGCCGACAGCCTTGAAAAATCAGCCGAGCGAAACGCGCGTTGGCGTTTCTGGGTTCCGATACTACTCTCCTCATCCACCTCTCTTATTCTCCTGATTGCTCCCCAGCTCATATAGGCAGGGACCTATCACATATTCCCGCGATCAGTAGAACTAGGCATTATCTGTTATCTGCCGACTCTGGTGATTATCTCTTCACTGGATTAATTATTATAACACAGGGGAGATTTTATAGTCGCCATCTATATGCTTGCTCCTCATATAACAATCAGACTTTATCTTATCATTTTTATTGGCAATTTTTGGAGCATAGAGGCACTTACTATCCGATATTTAGGAGCTGCGCCATATTAACTTATTGGGCTTATTATAGCCTGTTTCTTTGACAGCCAAGACTTATTTGAAGCTTACCGCTGTCCATATGAGTGCTATTGGTTAGTCTCGGAGCCCCTGCAACATTGTTTGCATTTTAACATTTTGTATCACTGTGTGTTATATGTTTTGTTTTATTATTTCGCTCTCAGTTCTACCTTTTTAATACATACCGATAAAATGTATCTTTTTAATTTTCTTATTGACGTGTCCCACCTACACAGGTTTTGCTCTGTCTCCCCTTGTATATTTTGCAACTAGTGTTGGGTGCACCCCCTGGGTAATTTATTCCAGGTTTACAATTATTCGCTTTTGGAGGAGGTCAATTTATTGTCTAGTGCGGTGATACTCCCTTTTTTCTTTACAAATTGTTTTATCAATGTTTGTTCTCAATTGTAAAGTGCTACGGAATTTGCTGGCGCTATATAAATAAATGATGATGATGATGATGATGATGATTGTGTGCTTTCAAAATTGTGGCAACTATTTGAGGAAGGACCTTTCCTGTTTCAGCATGACAATGCCTCCATACACATAGCGAGGTCCATCAAAAAATGTTTTTCTGTGTTTGGTGACAAAAAAATTGACTGGCCTGCACAGAGCCTTGACCTTAACCCAACTGAACACCTTTGGGATGAATTGGAAAGTTAACTATGAACAAGGCATTTTTGCCCAATAAGTGCCCAAACTTACTAATGCTCTTGTGGGTGCATGGATGTGAATCCCTGCAACTATGTTGTAAAATCTAGTGGAAAGCATTTAAAGAAAAGTGGAGGCTGTTATAACAGCAAAGGGGAGACCAACTCCATATTAATGCCAATGGTTTTAGAATGCGATGTTCAAAAAGCACATGTGATGTTTGGATGTCCACATACTTTTGGCTATATAGGGCCTGATTCATTAAGGAACTTAGGCAAGATTTGAGCAAGTTTTCTTACTTAAGTTTTTTGGACAAAACCATGTTGCGATGCAAGGGGTGTTTATTAGTTTATTATTTTTCACATTAGTTAAATACTGGCTGTTTTTTCATGTGGCTTACAAATATCAACTTTAAATTTCAGTGTACAAATAAGCTATTAAGTATTTGTGTGCTACATGAAAAAAACAGCCAGTATTTAGCTTTTGTGCAAAATAATATACTAATATACACCCCTTGCACCCCTTATCAAAAATATTCCTAACAAAATGAATGGTGTATTGCCTTCTGAATCCATACACGTGGCTGTTGAAAATGGTACAAAATCAGATACATCATATGGCAAAGCAGAATGAAACAGCTTTTGTGCTATACATCCAAGTTTTTTCAAAACCCACACTGTTGTTAATTACAGTAACTGATTTTGATGCAAAGATCATGCCCTAGTATACAACTGCATTTACTCAAGTTCATGTAGGCATAGTTTGCTAAATAAAACAATACATTTTAATAAAATAGCCAACGGCAGTTACATTTAAATAGCATGTCATATATAAGCTTAGCAAGCTTGCTTGCTTATATCGGCAAGTGCTTAGCCATGTTAACATAAACCCTCATTAGACAGGATTATTCTGGAAACAGTGACAAACAAGATGGACACTAACCCTCAAAGGAGCATATTCAGACACTGCACACTAATTATCCTTTTTAAATTAATTTAAGATTTGCAGAATTAATATCGGTGTATATGCATATGATTACATAGGGAATTGTGTTTTACATATTACAACCTGTTTGTATTCTGCAACAGTTTCCTGCTGTTTTTTTCTACCCTTTCACTGACTGAACGCAGTAAGACAGGAAAACATTGTAACATTGCATGTTAAAATGTTTTCTTGCTTGCTTTGCTTTTTGAGTGCTTGTCAAATTAGTTAGCAAGCCTGTCCATCTTAATTAACAAGTTTAGTACTGATTCCTTGTAGTGGAAAAACAGTGCTTGATCATGCACATAGAAATGATGTTTTAAATTTTAAGATACTTTGAAAACATTTCAGACGTCATTGTTTTATTTTTACTACTATTGTGTCAAAAATAAGGTTACTATTTTAAGCATAATTTCCCATTAATTTATCATCACTATTGTAGTTTTTTATTACATGAATATAATATTAGATAAACCAAAATTGCAATGCTGATCTAAACTGCTTTTAACAGGGTAAGAGTTATGTTTTAGAGAAGTTTACCAATTAAGACCTTTCAGAATAATACTATTTAGGGACAGATGATACCATTTCAAAGTAGTTTACATAGGACTTGTTAACCTCTGCACTTTCTCTTACAACTGAAACGTTTTTTTCTGACTGTTGAAACCTGCTAATTCCAGTGGAATTGTATGTACAGCTGAATAGTTTAATATGTATAGTAATAAATAGAGATGAGCTGTTCAGATCTGTGAAATCCAACAAATCCCAATATTGAGGTTTCAGTTTCTTGCGCCAAATTCAGATCTGAAAATGAGGGAAAACGTAATTTCTGGTAAAATCTCAGATCTCGCCCGTTTTGGATGAATCTCTTTTATATATTGCCCTCCCTCATGTTCTTATCTGCCATTTTAGAAGTGATAGCATGTGGGGAGGAGGGTGGCTGCAAATCTGTGCTCAGAAAGCGCTTGTAGAGAGTGGGGCAGAGGAAGAGGCAATTGAAATAGCAATAGCTGTGATTTTACTGAAGTTTATTCACAGATCAGTCTGCTAGATTTGTGTGCTGATGAATTGGGTGTCAGAGAGTGAAGATTATTTGCTACTGGTTGTTGTAGTATATATTGTATAGACATCTGAACTATTTAGTGGAGTAAAAAACAGGGTGCCCTAATGTACTAGAATTATATAGCTTAATTTGAAGTTAAAATAAAGATAAAAAGGAGAATAACATGCTAACCAATACTACTGCTATAGAAGGTCATCTGAGGTGCTTTTGATATTTGATATTTAATTTATACTTTGCCTAATAATTTACGACTGTACTATATTTGTATTATGCCACTAGTGAGGATTTATTCACTTACATCATTACGCCACACTACAGACCCAAGCCTATCTCCTCTGTCTGCTCCCCCCTTCACCACATATCACACTGTCCCCCCCGAACTTCCAATACCGCCAACCATATTCCCATCCTTCCTCTTACCTTCCCCTGTCCTGCCCACTCGGGAATGCAAGACCTGTCTGCAACTCACTCCCATTCATGACCTCTACCTCTCCCATTCCTTTGGTCTTTTGGCCCTTACAGAATCGTGGATCTCCCCCTCTGAAATGGCTTCCCCTGCTGTACTCTCCCACGTGGGTCTCTCCTCCCACATTCCCTGTCCTGGGGACAACATAGGAGATGGTGTATGTGTCCTACTGTCTCCTGGCAACACTTTCAGCGTTATTCCGCCTGAAGCCTCCCTCTCTTTCTCTTTCTTTGAAGTTTACTCCACCCGCCTTTCCTCCACTCTCCACCTTTGTGTTGCTTTCATCTTTCGTCCCCCTGGCCCTTTCTCTCAATTTCTTGATAGCTTTGCTGCCTGGCTTTCCCAATTCCTCTCTTCTTATCTTCCCACTATTATCATCTTCTATCCGCCGTCGTCGCCTTATTCCCCAACCCTGGCACTCCAAACTCACATGCTCCCTCCAAAAGTGCTCCAGCACAGCCGAACGCCTCTGGAGGAAATCTCGTTCCCTGGCTGACTTCCTTCACTTCAAATTCATCCTCTCCTCTTTCTGCTCTGCCCTGTCCCTCGCTAAACAATCCTTCTTTAAGTCCCTTATCTCTTCTCAGTCCTCTAATCCCCGCCGCCTCTTTGCCACATTCAACTCACTCCTCTCCCCCCCCTCCCACTGTTCCACCTTCCCTCTCTGCTTCTGACATCGCCTCCTTTTTCTCTTCCAAAATTGAAGCCATCAAACGGAACAGCTCCTCTTCCCACCGCTCTCCCGCCCCCCTCACCACTTCGCCTCCCGCCATCAACCAGCTGTGGTCCTCCTTCATCACCACATCAGGTGAAGAAGTTCGCTCCCTTATTCTTTCCTCTCCACCCTCTACCTGTCCTCTTGATCCCATCCCCTCCCACCTCCTTTGCTCTCTCTCTCTTACTGCCTGCTCTTACCTCGCTTACCTCTTCAACCTATCACTCTCCTCAGGCGTTGTCCCATCCTCATTCAAACACGCTCTTATCTCCCCTATCTTCAAGAAACCCAATCTTGACCCCACCTCTCTTGCTAACTACTGCCCTATCTCTCTTCTCCCATATGCCTCCAAATTACTTGAGCAGATTGTCTGCAGCCGCCTCACCAGACACCTCTCTGACAACTCCCTCCTTGACCTTCTCCAATCCGGCTACCACCCCCTCCACTCCACCGAAACAGCCCTGGCTAAAGTTACTAATGATCTCCTATCAGCCAAATCCAAGGGTCACTACTCCATACTCATCCTTCTCGACCTCTCCGCGGCCTTCGACACCGTGGACCACCCCCTCCTGCTGCAAACTCTTCTCTCTCTCGGCCTCTCTGGCTCTGTCCATGCCTGGTTCACCTCATACCTTGCTAACCGCTCCTTCTCTGTATCCACGTCTGGTTCTTCCTCCACCCCCTCCCCTCTTCCTGTTGGAGTCCCTCAGGGCTCTGTTCTTGGCCCTTTACTCTTTTCGCTCTATACTTCCTCCCTTGGAGCTCTCATCTCTTCATTCGGTCTTCAGTATCACCTATATGCTGATGATATTCAACTCTACATCTCTTCTCCTGATCTTTCCTCCTCCCTCCTCTCTCGTGTAACTGACTGCCTCTCAGCCATTTCCTCCTGGATGTCTTCACGCTTTCTTAAAATTAACATCTCCAAAACCGAACTCATTGTCTTTCCCCCACCCAGACTCCCTTCCCACCACGACCTCTCTATCGTTGTTAACAACTCCACTATCTCCTCTGTCACCCAACTCCGCTACCTAGGAGTCACTCTTGACTCCTCTCTCTCTTTTGCCCCACATTCAATCCCTTGCCCAAGCCTGTCGCTTCCAACTCCGTAATATTGCCTGCATCCGTCCCTTCCTCTCTTAAGATGCCACCAAAACTGTCATCCATGCTCTCATCATCTCCCGCCTCGACTACTGCAACCTCCTCCTTACTGGCCTCCCCTGCTCCCACCTCGCCCCCCTCCACTCTATACTCAATGAGGATGTGAGACTCATCTTCCTCTCACACCATTCCTCCTCTGCCTCCCCTCTCTCTCTTGCCTTACATTGGCTCCCCTTCCCCTACAGAATCCTTTTCAAACTCTTCACCACCACTTACAAGGCTCTCTCTCAGTCTACTGCCCCTTATATCTCTAACCTCCTCTCCATTCACACTCCTGCCCGCTCCCTGCGCTTGGCCAATGATCGCTGCCTCTCCTCCACTCTGATCACCTCTTCCCACTCTAGAATACAAGACTTCTCCCGAGCTGCCCCCCTTCACTGGAACGACCTTCCCCGCTCCATTCGTCTCTCACCCAATCTGTGCTCCTTCAAGCGGGCACTTAAAACTCACCTGTTCCTTAAGGCCTACCAACCATCCACTTAACCTCTCACTTCTTCTGTTTCTCCCCTGGCTCCTTTTTACTCTCCCCTTTGCTTCACTGTCTCCCTTCTGTGCCTGATTTTGTTTACCCTTCTTTAGGATGTAAGCTCGTATGAGCAGGGCCCCTCTCCCCTTCTGTCTCCATACCTGTTCTTCCGCTCTGTCTTTACAGTATTTGCCTGCCTGGAGTTTCTGAAGTTCTGATACTTTGTATTTATTGTTCTGTACTGTTTTACCCTGTATAGTGTACTGTTTGTGCTGTGTACGGCGCTACGGAATCCTTGTGGCACCTAACAAATAAACGATAATAATAATAATACTGTATGTCATATTATTATTATTTTTATTTATTATTATTATTATCATTATTATTATTATTATCGTTATTATTATGGTTATTATCTGTGCTATACCTTAAGCCAGTGTTTCTCAACTCCAGTCCTCATATACCTCCAACAGCTCCTGTTTTTGACTGACCCAGTCAAGTAGACTAATTCACTTGTGCATGATTAACAAAATCCTGAAAACATGAGCTGTTGGGGTGTGTGAGGACTGGAGCAATGTGACGTTTTTGTCATATTAAACTTTATTTAATAATGTACTGTTTCTGGGTTCTTAAATGATTCACATGCTAGATAAGTGTAATTTGTTATAAACACAACATATTTAGATAGAGGGAATTGTTTAGTATACAATATAGTTAAATAGTGAGAAATTGCATTTTGGAGGTGGAGTGAATCAATTTTAGGCAGTCATAGTGGTTTTATTTTGATTAAACTTTTCACGCTCGCACATCACTCATGCTCAGGTGAGTGCTGTGTGTTATACTAGCCTAGGAATATAATTATATATCTAGGCTAGTAATATTATGAAGGGCAGAGGAGAAGAATATCAGAATATTACAACACTAATCATTAGCTGGGTATGATAATGCTTGTTATTTTCTAAGTAGGACATAGCTAAAATTATCCTTAGAGGTGGGTGAATCAATTCACTCAACTTTGGAAATCAGCTGAAGTTCAGAGATTCTCCTTTGGTTAATACATTTGCAAATCAGTAATCATATTAATTTACACCCCCTGGAGATCAGACCTATCACAGTGCATGGAACATAAAGAAGCTAATTAGCAAGGATTAACAAATATCATACATCATGTTAGGGTTTTCTTTTCATTGTACAAATAGCTCATCTCTGCCACACCCTTTTATATCATTCAGTACTGTAATAAATCCAAAACTTGATGGATGCAATTTCTGATGCATAATAAAGTGAACGTAGATTTCTTCCAGGTGCGTAGGCTTGCACAAGAAGTTGGTAGAGTAGATTAGAAGAGGAGTAGAAGTTTACATTGGCAGAGGGAAGGAGTTGGACAGATTTGAAGTAGTCGCAACCGAGCACCTGTTTTTACTAAGCAGTGCAGAAATGAGATTTCATTTGATGGAGCGGGTTTATTGTATTTATGAGATAAAGGAGTGGTGGGTATGCATTTTGGGACATGAAGTGGCATTTTTGTCACCTCATTGGTTCCAGTATATTGACCCTGACTGCCACAGCCAAAGGGGTCTGAAAATAATCCAGAGCACTTTTGTAAATGTAGTGGTAGACTCTGATTATTTGACATAGGCAGAACATCCTTTCACTAAAAGTCACCCTTTTACAGACTATCTAGCCGTAGGACTTGTTGAAGATTTGAAGTTAAGAGGCACTGTTTTTTTATGAATATATTTATTATACTTTACACAGTGCATGATGCTTAGCAACTATTTTATTACAGGTTTTTATTTGGTGCAATACATTACAAATGTACTTTTCCATTGAATGGGTCTCGTTTAATGTACAGGATCAGACCCAATCTCCTCCAGTCTTTGAAAAGAAGTTCTTTTATATGTGTACTCCAACCAGTGTAATAAAAAGCTTCAGGGTGCTCCTGCCTGACAGACTCATTCTGGCTGAGTACTGCTCCAAATCCAAATTGACTTTGTTTTAATAAAATTGCCATTATAAAAAATGACAGCAAAGTGCCAATAAACCGAAGAACCACTGCTTAATAGATATATCCCAAGGACATTTCCAATCTTGCTTTTATCATAGGTTATCTTCGCCACTCTTACAAGCTGAGAGTATGGTAGACCTTGTCTTCGAGATTCCGGGTAGAAGCTTGTTTAGTGCAAAAGTGTATTTTCACCCATAATTTTGGTGTTAACTGATGTCACCAATTTCCTTTTTCAGACATTCATACATAAATCAAGTTAATAAATTTCAAACTGTAGGTCAGGCTAAATCTTATCTTATCTTATAATTTTTTTCTGCACATTTTCATAGCCTTCTTACCCGCCACCAAGATATTTTATATATATATATATATATATATATATATATATATATATATATATATATATATATATGTACTAAATATTAAGGAATCAAGATAATATGACTCTGCTCATGGTTTGTTGTAAATAGATTGGTTTATGAGGGGGCCATATTTGAACTCATGACTTTCCCTACTTTGCAGATAGGATGCATTTCCGAAAAGAAAATACTTTTTATGTAAAATTATGTCAATCAAAAGCATACAATAGTGCAAAGGAGTTCAACATATGCATGATTACCACTAGTGGCTTTTTTATGAGCCTCCATCCATAAATCATGTTGGCTATGTGTCTATAAACTCGTATCATCAAGCATCGCTAACAGACAGCCATCTTGAAAAGCACTAAAATGTGATAGACAGGGAATAAAATCTGCAGTATCAGCTACATGACTTTTAAATAACCTAACAGCCGAGTAACAGACAGAGATTATATGCCTACCTGGAGGGTCCACCACCTTCTTTTGTATTTTCAGCAGAGTACATAATATAGGAATTTTTGGAAATGTTTAGGTTAAAAAAGCCATGTGTATATAAAGTATGTGTATTGAACCAGATCGGTGCATTGTTGCTATGTTGCTATATTGGCATTGCAAATGATGCTTTAAATTTTGCTAGCATGATGTATGCCTTATGGATCATATCCCTTTGCCAGCCCATTCCTCCTCCACCTATTATTTGTGTAAAGGCTGCAACAGCAGATCCAAATGTTATACAAGTGTAATTCATGAAAGACAGTGCTGCCTTGTCCTTTTGGATCAGTTGGTGAGTCTTAAAAGTTTATAGTATTTGACCCTTTCACATGCTAACTATATATTTATATGCATATATAATTTTGAATGCTGCCTTGATCAGGATATATATATATATATATATATATATATATATATATATATATATAATACACACATATTGAGACACACTTTGGGTGATGCACACACGAACATCTCCTTGCTTTTTAACTTTCATTTTATTGCCAGGATTGCAATCTAATTTATAACATAAAGTTGCACTCACTTTTCTTGAGACCCTAATGCTAATGTAACAGAGACCAGCTTGCTAGACAGCAGCCACTGTTTGGCATCAGTCACACACATAAAAGAAAACCATTTAAATAGTTTACACTTCTCCCACAACCCTGATTTGATGGACAGATGACACTCCCACCTTTCCTTCCTCTGCAGCCTGTTGTGGAAAGGTTGTAAAAGATCAAAATATGTAAGTTAAATCAGAATCTGTACTATTATTTTGTGTACACATATGTCCTCCACGTGTATCTCTTTAACTTAAATTAAAATGTGTAACTCTATTTGCAGCCTTTCTCTGCAGATTAAAATATCTATCTCCTCTTTAAGAAGCCTGTGGTAAACACCGCCCTTTGCAGAACTGATGCTGTTTTGAGGGCAAACGATGGTCACACCAAATATTTATTTGATTTTCATTTCTTCTCTGTTTTTCTGCATTTTCTTAATTGAAATAAACTATTAACACTTCTATTTTGAAAGTTTACTTGAATTCTTGCTTTGCAGCATTTTTTCCACACCTCCCTAAAACCTTTTGCACAGTATTATATATATATATATATATATATATATATATATATATATATATATTAATCAAAATGGCGGTATGGAAAATGTTTAGGAATCGAAATTTATAGTACAATGGAAGAAGTAGGAGAAGTAGGGCAACCATCGTACCATCTTATACTGGTCCACTTCGACCGCTGTGTATAGATATATATATACACATACATATATATAAAATAAAAATAAAAAAATATATATATATACATAGATACATATATATATATATATGTATATATATATATATATATATATATATATATATATATATATATATATTGGCCATTATACCAACATGGACTGTAATGACACTGTTCAATTGCATATACTTTAATGTGAAGTTGGTCCCCTTTTTGCAGCGATAACAGCTTCTTGGCAGGCTTTCTACAAGATGTTTGAGTGTTTCTGTGGGAATTTGTGCCCATTAATTCTGTAAAGCATTTATAAGGTCAGGCACTAATGTTGGACAAGAAGACCTAGCTCGCAATCTTCATTCCAGTTCATCCCAAAGGTGTTCAATGGGGTTGAGGTCAGGGTTTTGTGCGGGCCAGTCAAGTTCTTCAACAATGAACTCAACAAACCATGTCTGTGTAGTCCTTGCTTTGTACACTGGGTTGAAAAGGGCCTTCCCCAAACTGTTGCCACAAATTTGGAAGCATAGCATTATCCAGATTGACTTGCTTTGCTGATGCATTAAGATTGCCCTTCACTGGAGATAAGGGACCTAGCTCAAACCTGACAGCTCCATACCATTATCCCTTCTTCACCAAAATTCAAAGTTGGCAAAATGCAGTCAGAATATTTTCCTGGCATCCGCCAAATTCAGACTCGTCCATCTGACTGCTAAACAGAAAAGCATGATTCATCCCTCCACACAACATGTTTCCACTGCTCCACAGTCCAGTGTTGTGTGATTTACACCACTCAATCCGATGCTTGGAATTGGTCTTGGTGATGTGAGGCTTGCATGCAGCTTCTCGGCCATGGAAACCCATTCCATTAAGAACCGGCTACACAGTTTTTGTGCTTACATTAATGTCAGTGGAAGTTCGGAACTCTTCAGCTACGGAATCAGCAGAGCATTGGCGACTTTTACGCACCATGTGCCTTAGCAGTCGCTGAACCCACTGTGTGATTTTACGTGGTCTTCCACTTCATGAGTTCCTAATTGCTTCCATTTTCTAATAATATCACTTACAGTTGACAGTGGAATATCCATCAGGGCTGAAAGTTCATGAACCGTCTCTTTGCAAAGGTGGCATCCTATTACAGTACCATGCTTGAAGTCACTGAGCTCTTTAGAATGACTTATTTTGTATCACAAATGTTTGCAAATGGAGACTGCATGTCTAGGTGCTTGATTTTATACACCTCTGACAACAGGTCTGATGGAAACACTTCAATTCAATAATTAACAGGTGTGGCCAAATTCTTTTGTCCATATAGTGTATGTAACAGATGGATATGGGCAGCACGGTGTCTTAGTGATTAGCATTTCTGCCTCACTGCACTAGAGTCATGAGTTTGATTCCCAACAATGGCTATATCTGTGTGGAGTTTATATGTTCTTCTTGTGTTTGCGTGGGTTTTTTCCGGGTGGTCCGCTCCCCCCCCACACTCTAAAAACACACCAGTAGGTTAATTGGCTACTATTAAATTGACTTAACTTTAGTCTCTCTCTGTCTGTGCTTGTGTATATTAGGAAATTTGGACTGTAAATGGGTCAGGGCTGTGAGTGAATTCTCTGCACAGAGCTGTGGAATAGGTGGAACTATATAAATAGTTGCCGATGATGATGGCTAAAAGCACTTTTGAACATTTATGAGGTACACTATGATTTTGGAAAGTAAGTTCTAAAAACAAATTATCATTACATGTTATTTTTTTTTTCAACACTAAAAGCAATAACACACACTTTCATTATGTTTTACATTTATTGAAACAAAAAATTACAAACTAAACTTTAAGATTCATAAGGCCGCAACATCTAATTTTTAATTTATTTAATAAAACCTCACTATAATCTACAGAAAAAAACACATGCATGGACATCTAGGCCCCATTGGGCCTTGTAGTGCCAAATAACTAAAATACTGTTATAAAAACCACAAACACCATGAAAATATTTTATTGAAATAAACACTCTTCAAAACCTATTTAGCAAATAATTAACAGTTATTAATTTACCTAAAACCATGAATAGGATCCTATTCTTTCTTCAAGAGACATAAAGAAAACAAAATAACAAGGATGGAAACTGCTTCTTGTGGAGCCGCTGCACAAAGGACAGGCTATGAAGCCATTTGCTTCTAATCAATGTAGAGCAGTTTCACTATATTTGGTCAGAACGTGAGAAAGATGCTCTTATTGTCTCAATGTAGTTCATTGCTGTTGTTTATTTTTACATTTTAATGTATTTATTTTCCAATGTTGTTCATTTCAGCTAAACCTCAAGTGAAAGAAAGAAGAAAATCCTCTGCATTAATTTATGTGAATAATAAACTGGTTAAAGAGTGTGTTGGGGAGTTTTTATTTCAATTAAGTACTTTGTCACTTTGTCTGTGCTTTATTTTTAACAGTATTTATACTGTGGCACTACAGGGCCCATCTCAACCAGGATGCCAGGTCATGCTGGTCCTTGTAGCTCTACAAGCACCAGCATGCCCTGACAGCCATGGGTATGCTGGTACTTGTAATTCTACACCAGCATACCCAAGCAGTTTATTTCTACCAGAGCTTTCTGCGATCAGTAGCACCATAGAAAAAGTGCTGATCTCTTACTTTTAGCTATTTATTACCTCAACACCCACTTGGTCAGAGCCTTAGTGCTTTCATTTTAAGGGGGGAACGGACTATATTTTACTTATTATCATTATTATTATTAATATTATTATTATTATTTTATTCTACATTAAAACGCAGCTCTACCACTTCATGATACCCTTAAAGATTATTATCTGTTAAATCGCATGATACGCTCTAAACGTATCTTCATAGAGCAGAAGCATTTAACATAGTATGTTGAGTCACATGCATCTTAAGATATGTGCATCTCAGCATACACATATAATTGTTTTTTTGTGCCTTTTTTTTCAAAGTAGTTGAGACAATCATGTTACTAGCAGACAGAGAGCTTGATTTCATGAAAGGGTTTTTGGGCTTGACATTGTAATCAACATTTGCTTGTGATCTCCAGAGATATTTTATGCTGAGCAGGTGGAGTTTTACACATTACATATTTTGTATAGCCACAATATAGAACACAATGGCTATCCATATCATTTGTATTTGAATTATAGTTATATTGTATTTCACTTTCAATCATTGGTAATAAATATATGCTTCCGTTCATAAATAACAATTACAGCACTACTGCCTCTCCAGCAGTCTTGAAGACTATTTGACAACATGTAAGTCTACAGAGCTAGAAAGAAATAGCGCGCACCACTGCAGCCAATGAAATTGCAGGGGCTTCACCAGTGAACACATCACTATGGCCTTCAGTAAAGTTAAAAGGATGTCAACCAATGAACTTATATATATTTCAAACATTACCTCAGTTAAAATATTTGTCAGAATCCAATTGAAGTGACATCCTGTGTTTCAGTTACCAATCAAAATTTTTCATCTCTACTAATGGAAATATTATGTTTTCTCTAACTGTTAGAGTTATAAAAGATGTTAGTGATGTTTTTTAAAATAATGTTTAAATTTTATATGAAATAGTAGAATTGATAGTATATTGTTTTTAATAATTTTATAATATTTTATCAGGGCATGTTAAAGGCTAAGATAATAATTAACAGCACAATTTTAAACAATTTATATTTGTTTGTTGCATCAATTATAACATACTTAAAGCTGTTTTTTTTACTTTTACAATGACATAAAAAGTTTTACCAGTCTAATCTTATTTATTTTTCTTAGTTGTTGCTTAAAAGAGCAAGAAAATGCTTATGGTTTGGGAACTGGACATGCCAAATATGCAGAGCTGTAAAATGTCTGAGAAATATGTTGACCATGTTTAACTGTCCCCCATACAGGCCTGCTGATGTACCTCATGCTGTTATATATAACAGCCTGAAGGGTGAGGAGGTTAGTCTTTTGACAAGCATCTATTCAATCAGTGCCCTTGAATTTGTCATGGACTGTTTGATATGTAGACACCTGTCTAGGTGAAAAGACCATCAAACCTGTTTTACATTGATTGACTATAAAATGTGTCTGACACTCGAGTAATCTAAAAAAGTAGAATGTATTTAACAGTGTTACACATATAGTACAATGCAAAGGCTAGCAATTAACAATTCTTATATTGTACCATTTATTAAATTAATACTTTCATATTAAACTGATATGGAACAAACATTTCAGCAAATTTAAAATTTACATAAATCTTAGTGCTTCTAAGTTTAACGGTTGCTCTAAATAAAATCACAATTCAGAACAACACTGTCTCTTAAAATGTAGTTTTGGAGGAAAAAATATTTTAAATTATAATCTGTAAAAATAAATTTATAGAATGATTAACTAAACAATAATTTCAGCAAATTGAATTTAGAAAATTCTGTTCATTTTATTTATTTTTAAACTAGGAATATTTTATTCCAGTATTGCAAATTCTACCAAATGAACTGTGGGAGAATTGATCATCTCTTAGATCACTTACAATTTAGTCTATTGCATACATGGCAGAGCCTTGTCAATACATTTGCATGTACTTTGTTAAAGGTAAAACCACTACTTCAAAAAGTTTAATCAATTTGTATGCGATTGTATTGATGCATAAATATAGCAGATTGTCCTGGTTGAGACTTCACTGATTATTAATACAATTTAAAATGTTGAAAGACAATCTTTAAATTGCGCTAAATACATACTTTGAGAGCCTTAGTGATGTTTGATTTTATATGACAACATCAAATATGGTATGCACATTATAGAGTTTAAAACACATTGAGCCTGAGTCATTAAGGAAATTAAGGCAAAAAAATGGAGTAAATGTTCTCCATGACAAACCATGTTACAATGCAAGGGTGCAAATTAATTTATTATTTTGCACATAAGTTGAATACTGGCTGTTTTTTTTTTTATCTAGCACACAAATACATGATAGTTTTAATTTTATACTGAAATTTGAAGTTGATATAGGACATGCCCTATCCCAACTATAAATCTGTTCCCAAATTTCAAATTTACCTCCAATGCAACATGGTTTTACCCAGGTGCAAAGTTACTCCTTTTTTATGCTTTGCTCTCCTTAATGATTCAGGTCCACTTTGTTTACCTTTACTATTTTCCCGCCTTATTTTATTTACCTACTTATTTTAGTGATAGTCATAAGCAAACTTTTGTCTGTTTTACAATAGCCCTTAAGGCATTGTAGGTTAACAGTGATTTAATCCCCTTATGCATGCATAATAAGACAAGCTTTGCATAAATAATAATAGGTAATTGGTATATATAAATAATTCATATCTTTTATACTGATATTAAGGTAAAATTTAAAGCCAAATTGTAAACAAAGAAAACTTTCCAAATTCAAATCAGAATATATTAGTAAGAAACTATTGAACATAGATGACTTTTTAGTTACACACATAGTTTAACATATATTTAAAGAATATAAATAATGTGAGAGTTTGTGTGGGGTTTATTTGAGCAAAGGAAGCTGTTGTTTAATAACAGTTAAATAATAAAATATAACTTTAAATTCAATGGAAGTATTCACCTGATTAAGCCTTAGAAATATTTTTTGCATTCAAAAACTTAATATTTCATTGAGAGTGATAGGTAATAGGGGTCCATCCATCTGCCCATCCAACAATATTAGCTAAAGGTGAGTTTATTTAAATTGAGGAATACATACATACACAGGGGCGGATTGGGAACTTAAAGTGGCCCTGGAACAAAATCTTGAAGTGGCCTCATGTGGGCGGGACAAAATCAACCGTAGGTGGGGCAAACACAAAAGCAGGCGGGGTTAAGAGCTACTAGAATTTGTTTGTAGTAACATTCAGGAAAACCTATATGTGATGATACAGTGGCTAATTTCTAAAGCAATGCAGGGAAAAAGCTGCTAGTCCTATGTTATAAAAATACATGAATCCTTTTACATTATGTACGACAGGTTTATGCCTCTGTGCTCAAACTTGTTTAGTTGCCTACTAACATCAACTTCAACCTTCCAATATTCCATTCATAGAAAAATATCATCATCATCATAATCATCATTTATTTATATAGCGCCACTGACATATCTAACTTTGTTTAATAAGTTTAACTATTGCAAAACATAGTGCAGCATATGAGCACCTCACCGCACTGTTGCATCTTCCCCTGATGTCATGAGATACAAACTACCAGCCAATCTTCTCTCTTTAATATATAATAATGTGTACTGTGTGTTTTATACAGTGCATTAAAAATTAACCTCATAATAAATGGCTATCTAGTGCCATCACCACAAAGGTGAAATGCTTAATGCATCTGCTAGTAAACACTTTTTAACAATTGTGTATGAGCCCTAAATGCGCCCAGTGATTGGTGGTGGTTTGAATTAATAATAGCGCAGGGAGGGATGACAGAAAATGGCATAGGTGAAGGGGAGGGCTATTCCAAGGTGGTGATATAGTAAGTGCAAAGGAAGAAGGATTAATGATATTGTCAGTGCAATTGTAGAAGGCAGGTAATGGAATCAATGCAAGAATCATTAAAGTATCACCAGAGCTGGAATAAGGCTCTGGGGGGCCTGAGGCACTTAAGACAGTGGGTTATTTTAGATACATTTTAGACAAATACACAGGCAAAACTGTGTGCACTACTGTTAGGTACACACAGCTCCGCCGTCACGAGCAGTACAGTGTGAAGCAGGATATACCTCCCAACTGTCCTTGTTGTCCGACCAAATCCTGACTAAGCGAGATAGACACCCAAATTCAGGGCTGCCCCACAAGATTCCGGACAGTTGGCAGACTGTCCTGGTCTCTGCTACCTGTTCTTGTCACTTTTACCACCTGTGGCTTCTGCTTTCTTTAGACTGGTTGCTGCTTGCTTGGATCCTGAAATGTTGGGGGCCCTATTTGGAAAAGAAAATGGGTACATGAAATTTAGAAAACTTCAGCCAGCCCTGGCATTAAATCAAAATAGCACCAACATTTAATAATTAGGCCTCCCTACAGCCCCAACATTAAAATAATAGTACTCCAATTTGATAAATAGATCGATTTCCCTCCAACCAGCCCTGACATTAAATTAATAATACACATTTAATAAATAGACCTATTTCGCTCCAAACCAACCCCAACACTAAAGTAATAGTATTCCCATTTATAAAATAAATCTATCCCCCTCCCTCCAAGCAATAACTTAATAGCATTTACGTTTAATATAACCATTTCCCACAACCATCCCCGGCATTAAATAATTAATATTCACATTTAATTAATAGCCTTCTTCCCCAAACTCAGGCCCACATTCAATTAATAGCCCCAAAGCACTCCAGCATTAAATTAAAGGTCCCGTCACCTCATCTTAATTTAATAGACCCCAGTATTAAAAAGCCCCACCCTTCCCTCATATCACACAATATATTAAGACCCCCCCATTCGATCACACATAGTAGCCCACCCCCCTCTGCTCTCCTTCACACCTAATAGCCCCTCTCTACCCTCCTTTTCACATAAAAGCCCCCCCCACTCTGCCCTCCTTTTCACATAAAGCCCTCCCAATTTGAGCTCCTTCTCACATAATAGCCCCCCCTCTGCCCTCTTTCTCACATAATAGCCTCCCTCTGCCCTCCTTCTCACATAACAGCCCCCCTCTGACCTCCTTCTCACATAACAGCCCCCCCCCGCTGCCCTCCTTCTCACATAACAGCCCCCCTCTGCCCTACTTCTCACATAACAGCCTCCCCACTCTGCCCTCCTCACATAACAGTCTCCCACTCTGCCCTCCATCACACTTAACAGCCCCCTCTTCCCACCATCACACTTAACAGCCCCCCTCTGCCCTCCATCACACTTAACAGCCCCCCCTCTGCCCCCCATCACACTTAACAGCCCCCCCTCTGCCCTCCATCACACTTAACAGCCCCCCCATCTGCCCTTCATCACACTTAGGACAGAACACTTTTCACCGCACCAAGCTTAACCCCAAATAGATTCATTCAGGAAATCTTCTCATCTCATCATGGGGAGGTGCTCCTACACAGTATGAACATTACTACTGAAAAGGGAAAAATAGGGGGGATAAAGGAGATGTGTATAAAGGGCACTCTTTTACTTAACGATATAGAATTAGTTTCTGTTAAGAGTAATATCTTTATTAGATTAATTCAATTAGCGAAATAATAAAAACACTGAATGAATGGACATGATGACCAAATACACAAGGTAAACATACTGTTAAGAAGTAGTAAAAATACTACTGTGTTGTCTCACTGTATTCTAATAATTATAAATGATTACACATTGGTATAGTAACAATGTCACGTTCACTACGTATATCTGCTATTCTCAATGTGCATAAATATAGAGGTCTTATTAAATGTTGAATCAAAACCTTAGTTCAGGTGTATTTGTTTATATGAGCAATAAGACACTATGAATATTATCCTACTAATCTGTGTACATCAATTAAATACTATGCTCTGAGGTTACTATAGCACTCTACTGTATCAGCCTAATGGGGTCACGCTTTATACTATCCAAGTTTGTCTGAGAGAGATTAGAATAACATTAAGTGTCTCACTCTATTAGATACTTTATATAACAGTGCACATCCAATAGCAGATGAACTGCAGGAAAATTAATATTATCTGTTAGGTGATGCCTGACATTTAGCCATCTATATATGATTGGATAGAGGAAAGTGGTGGTGAACATATATGACATCATACTGTAATAGTTATATTACTAGTCTATTGGGTTAATCTGCGACTCACCTCTAGGAGCAACTATAAAGGCTTTGAGAGGATGTACACAGAGTAGTAGGATAATATTCATAGTGTCTTATTGCTCATATATATATATATATAAACAAGTACACCTGAACTAAGGTTTTGATTCAACATTTAATAAGACCCCTATATTTATGCATATTGAGAATAGCAGATATACGTAGTGGACGTGACATTGTTACTATACCAATGTGTAATCATTTATAATTATTAGAATACAGTGAGAGAGCACAGTAGTATTTTTACTACTTCTTAACAGTATGTTTACCTTGTGTATTTGGTCATCATGTCCATTCATTCAGTGTTTTTATTATTTCGCTAATTGAATTAATCTAATAAAGATATTACTCTTAACAGAAACTAATTCTATATCGTTAAGTAAAAGAGTGCCCTTTATACACATCTCCATTATCCCCCCCTATTTTACCCTTTTCAGTAGTAATCTTCATCACACTTACCTTGTTACAGCTGCCATGGAGACTCCTCTCTGTACACATGGGACGACATCTGTCATGTGACAGGTCCCATGTAACTGCAGCCGGCCACAGAGGTAAGGGGAGGAGGGAGGGACAGAAACAGATCCTCAGCCAGCCACAGTAAGGAAGGTAGCTGGTCCAGGAGGAAGGGCCAGCAACCCACTGCACAACCCCCTCCCTCCCCGCTCGCCGCACCGGGTCCGGGGGGGAGGGCGCTCCACATATTTTTTTATTTTTTTTATAAAAACCTTAGCGAATACATTAGGCGGCCTCCTGAGGCTACTGGCTTACCCGGAAAAGTCCCGGTAGGTTATATGGCCAATCTGCCCCTGTACATACACATAAACATGCATTCATACATAAAGGCCTGTTTAAAAATCTAAAGCTGAATATGTACATGTAATATAACTTCCCCAGCTAATGTTGTAAATGTGATTTGGTGGACTGTTGTGTAATTGTGTTTTCCACAGTGAGCCATATAAGGCAAAAGCCTATTTACTTTAATGACAAACACTGCTTCTCAATTATTTGTGACAAAAAAACCAGGGAAACCATAGGCAAACCGAGGGGGGGGGGGGTTCCTAGTGCCTGGAAACCCCTTCCCAGCCTGGAGCACTGTACGCTTGAGGTGGACCCTGCCCCTGGAATCAGCCACTTTGCAGCTTGTGTGCAGATAGTTTCTGCCTGCACTGTTCACAGCCCTCTCTCCCCAGCTGTGTGTCCCCACCCCTGTCTCTCCCACTGCCTGCATGTCTCGTGTGTACAGTAGGAGGACACAAGACACAGCACTAGATGAAGATGGTAAGTGTGTGAGTGTGTGAATGTGAGTGGTTGTGTGTGTGTGTGTGTGTGTGTGTAGGGTGGTCTCATGTGCTTTTAATCTAATAGCAATAGTTCCTTTGCAAACATAGGCTTGGAGGAGCTTTTAATATATGTGTGGGGCGGTAGTAATCGTTTTTACGATTACCACTATTCCGACAACTTTAAACCCTACCATGTACCCATAAGCCTTAATGTTTAAACACTTAACCTGACATAGCCATTTTAAATTTCTATTGACAGAAGGCTGATGTCAGCCTGCACTGCCGACCACTTGTTGAATTGGAATCACTTGCTGTCATCATGGTGCTTTCATCGGAGATGTCCAGTGTCGGGTTGAAGGTAAGACTGTTTACTTTCACATCGTTTTTTCATCATTTCGGATTTTAGTTGTAGGGTTTAAAGTTGTCAGAATAGAGGTAATAGTGGTAAAGCGTACCCAACCCATGTGGGGGAGGGGGGAAAAGGGATTTTAATGAAAGTGTAGGGGGGCATTTTATGTAATGTGGATGGGGTGTGAAATATTAATTTCATTGTAGGTTGAGAGTGGGAGTGTCACTCACCGGACTGTTAGTGCCTCTAGGTTGGGACATGGGTCTCTCTCGCTCCTGCCGGCGCCTCTCCTGAGCCGCGGCCATCCGCCATCTTGACTAAGATTGCGCATGTGCAGAAACCCTGAACTGCTAATACCTCGCCTCTAGTCTCATTGGGTAATTAATCACCTCTCAGTACTTAAGGCACCTGTTGCCCTATTACCTTTGCCTGTTCTTGGTTCTCATTCCTTGAGACTCTGAGGTGTTTCCTGTTTTTGCTTGTGTTATCCGTTTGCTCCTGGACAAGTCTCCTCTCCACATCGGTAGTAGAACTTACCCGCTGCAGACTACTCTCGCTACCTCCGTTACCTGCCTGCTTCTGGACAAGTCTCCTCTCCACATCGGTAGTAGAACTTACCCGCTGCAGACTACTCTCGATACCTCCGTTACCTGCTTGTTTCTGGACAAGTCTCCTCTCCACATCGGTAGTAGAACTTATCCGTTGCTCCGTTACATGCCTGCACCTGGACAAGTCTTCCCTTCACATCAGTGGTACAACTTGGCTATTGCAGACCACTCTCGTTACTCCGTTCCACGCCTGCACCTGGACAAGTCTTCCTTTCACATCAGTGGTATAACTTGCCTATTGCAGACCACTCACGTTGCTCCGTTACATGCCTGCAACTGGACAAGTCTTCCCTTCACATCAGTGGTACAACATGCCTATTGCAGACCACTCACGTTACTTCGTTCCATGTCTGCACCTGGACAAGTCTTCCCTTTACATCAGTGGTACAACTTGCCTATTGCAGACCACTCACGTTACTCCGTTCCACGTCTGCACCTGGACAAGTCTTCCCTTCACATCAGTGGTACAACTTGCCTATTGCAGACCACTCACGTTACTCCACATCGGTAGTAGAACTTACCCGCTGCAGACTACTTTCGCTACCTCCGTTACCTGCCTGCTTCTGGACAAGTCTCCTCTCCACATCGGTAGTAGAACTTATCCATTGCTCCGTTACATGCCTGCACCTGGACAAGTCTTCTTTTCACATCAGTGGTACATCTTGCCTATTGCAGACCACTCACGTTACTCCGTTCCACGCCTGCACCTGGACAAGTCTTCCCTTCACATCAGTGGTAAAACTTGCCTATTGCAGACCACTCACGTTACTCCGTTCCATGCCTGCGCCTGGACAAGTCTTCCCTTCACATCAGTGCTACAACTTGGCAATTTCTGACCACTCACGCTAGTCTGTTACACACCTGCGCTGGACACGTCTTCTCTACATATCCGTGGTGAAACTTACCAGCTGTAGACTATTCATGTTTCCTTGTGATATAGCTACTACTCTGTATGGTACCTATTAGCTGGACTAAAGTCTACAAGTGCCTCTGTATTGTAGCTGCAAGTCGCTGACTCTTCTACTATATTGTTGATTGGTCTTTGTCTAACGTTATCCAGTTATCAAGTACTGGCCTGCTATATGCTACCTGCGTGCTATGGCACTTGGACTCTTTCCTATTTTTATCCTGTTCACTAAACTGCTGTACCATCACAGTTCCACGGTGCCAAGACTCAGCATTTATACTATTGACATTCCTTTCCTTTATTCTACTGTATGGTTCCACTGATTCACCACACTACCCAGAGGTCCGCACTTCTGATAAGTGTAGCTATACCTGGTGAATTCTGGGTAAAACTCCTAGTGCCCGTGACAGGGAGCTATTGATTTATTGGTTGAATGAAGGTTGGGGATATTTAATGTAATAGTGGGGTTATGGCGGACCTATTAAGGGTGTGCTGATGGGACTATTAATTTAATGCTGGGGTGATATGGGTGCTATTAATTGAATGTGTGGCTGAGTTTGGGGAGAAGGATTGTTATTTCTTAAAAGTAAATGCTAATTATTTAATGTTTGGGAGGAAATAAGTTTATTTATTAAATGTAAATACTATTAATTTAATGTTATGGTTGTTTGGGGGAAAATGGATCTTTTTATTAAAGGTGAATGACATTAACTTGCTGTCCGGGTTGGTTGCTGGGAGGCCTAATTATTAAACGTGGGTGTTTTTTTTATATTGGGCTGCTGTGGGGAAAGGGAAGCCTGCTGTGTTTACTCATTGTTAGGATTTATATACTAGGTACTTGTCCTTTTTACAAACAGGGACTCAACATTCGAGGATCCAGACAAGCAGCAACTGAGCTTAGAACACGAACAGCAGCAACAAGTAGTGAAAGCAACAAGAACAGCTAGGAGGGAGCAGGACAGTCTGCCAGCTGAGCTGATACACTCAGTCAGGACTTTGACTTTTATAGCCACGTCCCCATACATTCTGGTCATGCCCACCAGCGGCTTGGTGTGGAAACCCCTCTCTACATATCCTGCGTTTGCCCCTGAAAAACACTACTCCAACTCACAGCACATACAGTCATGGACAAAAGTTTTAAGAATTACACAAGTATTGCTTTTCACAAAGTTTGCTGCTTCATTGTTTTTAGACCTTTTTGTCAGAAGTTGCTATGGTATACTGAAGTAAAATTACAAGCATTTTATAAGTGTCAAAGGCTTTTTATTGACAATTACATTAAGTTTATGCAAAGAGTCAATATTTTCAGTGTTGACCCTTCTTTTTGAAAACCTCTTCAATTCACCCTGGCATGCTGTCAATCTACTTCTGGGCCACATACTGACTGATGGCCGCCCATTCTTGCCTAATCAATGCTTTGAGTTTGTCAGAATTTGTGGGTTTTTGTTTGTCTACCCACCTCTTGAGGATTGACCACAAGTTCTCAATGGGATTAAGGTCTAGGGAGTTTCCTGGCCATGGACCCAAAATTTTGATGTTTTGATCCCAGAGCCACTTTTGCCATGATGCTGGAAAAGGCATTGTTCATCACCAAACTGTTCTTGGATGGTTGGGAGAAGTTGCTCTTGGAGGATGTTTTAGTACCATTCTTTTTTCATGGCTGTGTTCATATATAAAATTTAAAAGAAAGTGAGATTTAGTCTTTAGTCTGGAAGAAGACATGCAAATTGTTCATGATATGCAGCTTTTCACAAACTAGGAATCAAGAACATCTGGTTTAAAAGCATAGATGCCTTTCTAGAGCCATATATAAGCAGCCTCCAAACAGCTGTTTTGATTGTATTAGATATAAACAGTTAATCTTCTATCTTAAAATCTAATGAAATGTACACTAAGCATTGTGTTTATTCTCTTTTTATAATTAATTGGATATATGAAAACAGAACTTCACTTCGCATCCAGTGCTATTGACATGCAAATTTAAACTTCAAGTTTTCTTGCCTACTGCTACAGGAGAATAAACCCCCATGCCCCCATAGAGGCACTAATGGGGGTATGGTGAGAATCAGTATAACTGTGTTGTTTGGGAAATTAAAAACTCTTGAATATGTGGACAACTTCATTGTGAGATTAATTTATACTGGTGTTATACTAGAGCTTCCTTGTGTCACGAAAGCCAGATAGTCTTGTTCTCTGCTTGAGTGACAACTACCCCCAGAGAGGTGCGGAGTCTAGCGGAGGAGAGGTATTCATCAGGGATTCCCACAAGGAAATATAGTCTTAGCTGCTCTCAACCGCAGGTTGCGGTCCTCTAGGGGGTGCAGAGCAGATAACAGAGAACCACAAAGTAACTGTAAGGCAGAATGAAATGTAGCCTCAGGTGTATGGAATTCCAGAACAGGACGGATGCTGTGTGATGATGCAGGTAGTAACAGTGGAATAAGCTGAACAGATATAACTGTAAAGCGATGCACTGCAGTGAGCAGAAGTACTGAGATCCACACAGGTGATATAACTCTGGAACAGGACCGATGATGAACGATACTCTGCAGTGAGGTCACAGATCTTGACTGTGGAATAAGCTGAACAGGTAATGCTGTGAAGCGATGAACTGCGGAGAGCAAAAGCACAGAGATCCACACAGGTGTTATAACTCTGGAATAGGACCGATGATGAGTGAAGCTGCAGCTGATGAACGAACGGCCTAACTCGCGATGACAGGAACAAAGGTAAGTATCAGCACGAACAGGGGAGGACTAGCAGCTTTAGCCCTGGGGGGCAAGCACACAGCACTGGCCCATAAGTAGCGGCCCATCCTTAAAGGTTTAAAGGCTTTTGGTACAATATATATTTATCTATTTAAAAGAGCCTATTTTAGTTTTAATCCTTATATATACTTTTATGCCCAGGCCCAGAGCTGGATTAAAACTCTGGGGGACCTGGGCACTTTAGACAGGACAACCCCCTATGTTGTAACATGGTTATCATTTTAGATAAATACACAGGCAATACTGTGTGTACAGTTAGGTACATGCAGTTCTGCCTTCACAAGTAGTACAGTGTGAAGCAGGACATACCTCCCAACTGTCCTAAGGGAGACATTCATCCAAATTTGGGACTGTCCCACCAGATGCAGGACAGTTGGCAGACTCTCCTGTTCTCTCCTACCTGTTCTTGTCACTTTCACCACTTGTAAGTGCTGGTTTCTTAACTCATTTGCTGCTTATCTGGATCCTGGAATGTTGGATTAGGAAAAAAAAATTGGTACATAAAATTTAGAAAACTCCAAACAGTCCCGATGTTAAATTAATAGCACCCACGTTTTATAATTAGGCCTCCCTCCAGTACTAACCTTAAAATAATAATATTCTCATTTGCTAAATAGATCTAATTCTCTCCAATTAACAAACCCTAGCATTACATAGCAAACACATTTAATATATAAACTTATTTTTCTCCTTCCAAACAGCCTCCCAATAAATTAAATTGCCCCACCACCACCCCACAAATAAAATAGCACCCATTAAATAACTAGCCCCTCCTGCACTCCACCATTAAATAGCCTACCTCCCACGCTATATTAACACCCCCCCTTCCCTCGCACATTATATTAACATGCTCCCCCTTCCCTCAAACATTATAATGAATTTCTCTACACACACACACACACACACACACACACACACACACACACACACACACACTGTATGGACATCACACACACACACACTGTGTGGACAGCACATACACTGTATGGACAGCACACACACCGTATGGACAGCACACACACTATATTGACATCTCGCACACACTATATTGACATCTCACACACACTGTATGGACAGCACACACACTGTATTGACATCTCACACACACTGTATGGACAGCACACACACTGTATTGACAACTCCAACACACTGTATGGACAGCACACACACTGTATGGACAGCACACACACTGTATGGACAGCACACACACTGTATTGCCAGCACACAGACACACTATATTGACATCTCACACACTACATTGACATCTCACACACACTGTATGGACAGCACACACACTGTATTGACATCTCACACACACTGTATTGCCAGCACACACACTACATTGACAGCACACACATACACTACATTGACAACACACACACACTATATTGACAGCCGCACACGCTGATCTTCATACATGGTCCAGCACCTGTCACGTGGTGCGCGTCCCATGTCAATCTGAGTCATAGGATAGACCACACAAGGGGAGGGAGGGGAGAGGGGGAGGGGCTGCGGATCGTCAGCCAATAAAGGAGTGACCAGTCACAAAGTAATAGACTTGGGCCGGTCCCCGTACCAGCCCAAAATAGCCTTTTTGTGTCCGGCCTGGGGGGCTGTTGCCCCATGGACCAGCCCGCCCCTGAGCACGGATGGGAGTCAGAGGAGATGCTTTCTATCAGGTTGGGAGACCTGATAATTTGACACCCATAGAAACGAGACGGACTCTTATAAAGGGAACTGGCTGGTAATCCTCCTATTACCATTGAGCAGAGGTTTTAAAAGGTTCCCGGGGTTGCGCAGGTGTAGAATGCTTGGCAAGATGGCATCCGAGGATAGAGGAATGAAAGGCTGTACAACAGATAAGAGTAACCATGGGAAACCCATGTTTACAAGGCTCAGAATAGATCTAAACCGGTGAGATGTGTGATACCTTATTTCTACAAATGTGCAGCAAGTTTTTGCTGAATTCACCTTTCCCATTTTCCCCTCCCAAAATGTAATCTTACATTACAAGACACAGAAGCTTGGGGTTTATATGGTATCAGTGCAGGGGTTGAATTGCCATAGATTTTTTTCAGACAGTAACTGGTCTTCAAAGGAGTAGCTTCCTTTTTGGTAAGTAACATCTTCCATCTTGTGACACACAGACTGCGGCAATACATAGATCACAAAGTGCAGTAACACACAAATACACATATTGTGCACTGACACACACACACAACCCATCATGGGTGCCACACTATAGCTACATATCAAAGTCCATATGCGTACTGAAACACTCAATAGCAGCTCTTCTGCAATCAGTTAAATCCATTCAATTGTAATGGCTTATCACTTCTCATATTCTCTAGATTTTCGCACCAGCTATACAACACCATATTACATTCACAGCATTTTATTTATGCTGCCTCACTTCCACCATCATGTACACATCTAAAACTACCATCAACCACCAAATTATTATGCCATGGGCAGTAATCAGATAACTTTTACTACAATAAGCTTAAATATAAAATATACAGAAATTATTCTAATAAAAACAGAAACATACAGTATTATTGAAATGTATGTTAATGTATTATGAAAAACAGACAGTATATTTTATTTTTCATACTAAGGTTCATGGCGTTGTTTGACTTTATTTCCTTCTTATTGCTCAACTTGTACAATTCATATAGAAAGTCACCTTCCCAAAATAAAGGAAAAACTTGTTAAAATATCAGTTCATGTTTTTTTACTCAAATTTTCTTCTCTCTTATCTTTGCAATTTTACCTTTTTTTAATGCCAATCATCTTAACAAATTATTATAGTTTTCACTCCACTAATGAGATACAATATGGAAATCAGAAGCATTTAGTTTGAACATCAGTGTCTGATAAAAGGTCTAACCTCCTCATCAAGGTTGCAACATAATATCTCTTTTGGCAGTGGGTCACTCGTGCTTAACACACATCATCACTAACTTATTAGATCTTGAGGCAATTAGCCAAAAACAAACAGAAAGGACAAGCCTTGTATTGAAACATAGGAACTAGAAGAAAATAGCCCATGGCTTTATATCATTCTAGGGCTTCATCAAAGACCAAGCAAAGGCTAGAGACTAAATAAAGGGCTTTATTGTGCTCAGGTAACATCTATACAGTAGACGAGCATTATTTTTCATGTGATTCAGGTTACATCCAAACTTGCCTTGCCATAATAAAGAAGTAGAAAGAACTTTTCACCTAGCCACTATATGTTGCATGATTAGTTTAGGATTAAAAATTCAATTAAGCCTTTCTTGACATAGTAAGTTAAATGTGAGTTCAGGCTAATGTATTGAAAGTAATACGTCAATATGATTCACTACGATAACATGAACAAAAACAGTGAACTGATATTAAAGTGCTCATGGGATCATCAAAGTTACACTACCTGAACTAAGTACTTTCTAGTGGGAAATGAGCACCTTGCAATGGAAGAATTTCCTTCACTCAATGACAAACTTTAATTTACATTTGATCTGTAGACTCCTAAAACAGCTGAATAATTCTCAATGAAAAGTAAGCTCTTTGTCTATTTTAAGAAGAAAAGTGCCATTCATACTAGTTTGTTTTTTTTAAATGTTCAAGAACTCCAGTACATTTATACGGTAAATAGTTTAATGGTTATATTCATAGGAATGCCTGCAACTATATGTAAAGCATTAAAGTGGAAAGAAAGCAATATTTGATGTTTAATCTGTACTGTTTACTTAGTAATGTGCTACCCAGTCTGACATGGTAAATATTAGGTTTTCTAATGTATGAAGAAAGCAGTCACATATGGTAAACATTAAGAGTTATGATGCAAAACCTTTGATTCTTATCAGTAAGTGAAAACTAGATTTAAAGTTGGTCAAAGAAGCAATTATCTCATGCTTGTCTACTTCTGTTAGACTTCTTTTGTTCTTTTTTCTTTACAAAACTTTGAGGGCCTTGAAAAAACTGTGAAGTGTGAATGCCATATAACATACATCAAATTACCTTCCCTGCATTCTTGTATTATCTATAGCAAAATGAACAGTTGTGCTTATGTGAATTTACACTGCAATATTGTCACAGTGTTACCTGTAAGAATTGAAATATTAATTATATATTTATTAAAACATACCTATGTTTTAATAAACGGCTACATTTTTTAATAATTAAAAATTCCAGAATTTATAAATCTTTGCATAAAATAATTCCATATTACCTAGATGATCCACAGAATTATCTTCCAGAAAAAATGAAATATAAATACATACAAACATACTGCCGTGTCAGTCATCAGAGGCAGTGGTCGAAGTGGAAGTGTATATGGTGTATGCTATGGTGAATGCTATACACAGACTTCCTTGCAAAACTATAAAATCCCATTCAATTACTTTCCCATTACATTTTTCATACCGCTACTTCTAACTTTCCATACCGCCACTTCTAAAGTTCGACTTCGACCACTGCTCAGAGGGATCATGATTTTGAACCTTTACTCTTATCTCATGCTCAAAGGTGGTCAGAAAAGCTTGAAAATTGACCACCAAATAATAAACCTAGATCTCTGTTTGCATATTCGTGTGATATAGGGTCAGAAAATGAAATTACATTAGACAAATTATTTTCAAAAGCTGATGGGAAAGTTGTGATTCAATTATATGATGATGAAGAGGACTAGATGCAGAAGCCATATTACAGTCACACAATTGGCTTAAACTTTAATTTTTGTTAGCCCCAAAACAGTATTTGAGAAACACTCAAAAAATATTATATTGCGAAGGAAAGTATAATTTATTATAGGCTAAATGAACTAATAACACAATAGCAGATAGCACCACAGTTTCTTGTTCTCCATCACCAAATATCTTACACACAAGCTCCAAGTCCTGCATTCAGTTAGTATAACTTACTACATTTTTTGCCTTACTTAACTTCATAAATCAGGCCCACTGTATGTAAAGTATGCATTGAAAGCATCTTTATTTATGTGATTAGTGTAAAAAATTTATATAGATATTTGCAATTTATATGAATGATTATATTGATAACAGTTGTTATTGTGTTTATTGAAAAAATGTGCGTTCGTATATAATCACACATAGATTGCGCATATGCATGTCCGTATTCAATAAGGAGCATATCTAAAGATACGTCTGTTGCTGAATATGGGTCTATGGGTCTATGGGACCGCTCTGCTCTAACAGACAGGATATATCCAATAAATATGTGGAATATAAAGTCCCAAAATAATCCACAGAAAAAAATCAATTAATGTCACCTGTTAAAATTATAGTCATTAATGACAAAAATATATATTTTTTTATAAATTAAATACATTTATTAGGATGTTATTAATGTATGCTATAAATAAAATGCATTTTTACAGTGGCTCCAGATTGCAAACACATGGTCTAGCATACATTCTCAGCCGTCATCATTGGGCATTTACACCAGACCTGTAACTGGTACAAATTATATGACAGAAAAGCATGTACCTTTGAGAAGCTCAAAACTTGAATTGGGAGTTGCTGCATGAGCTCGAGGTTGGCACGCCCTTACTGTGCATTGACTATGTGCAAACGCCCATTCCTCTCTCCATTCTATCCATGAAATTGTAGACTTTAGAAAGAGTTCTTTTTGCTCAAAGATTAATTGGACTTTGCAGCTTTCACTGGCGTGTGACTCCTTCTTGGGCATGCGCAGAGTGATTTTTTGCAAAATTCATCATTTCCGTTCCTTAATGAGCCAGGCCTATACTGCGCAAAGTAGAACCTGATGTTGTTTCTATTAAGTATACAAATAAAGGGTTTGGTAGCATTGGGACTATACAATTTCTTAGCTACTAGGTTTTTGTGCTGAAGGCATGTCATAAGGTGAAAGATGACTGCTTTAGGCCCAAGTCAGTGGTAATGTTCGCTCAGGTGTTATGTCCTTCTCTCTTCCTATCCTTAGTTCCTGTATCTGTCTTGCTTGTTAACTCTTGTTATGTTTGTGTTCTGCTTTCATTTGTATTGATGCGCTGGTTCTGACACCTTGGGGTATGTTTACTAAACTGCGAGTTTGAAAAAAAGGAGATGTTGCCTATAGCTACCAATCAGATTCTAGTTATCATTTATTTAGTACATTCTACAAAATGACAGCTAGAATCTGATTGGTTGCTATAGACAACATCTCATGTTTTTCAAACCCACAGTTTAATAAATATACCCCCTTATCTTTTTGACTAACCATTATAGATTTTTGACACTGTCCTGCTACTGATCTTTCTTATCCCTTGCTTGACTGATTGATGTCTGGCTTTTCTACATTTCTGCACTATACCCCTGCATCTCAAACATGACACTCTTAAATATTTGCTTTTTGAGCAAGTTACCATTAGTTGACTTGAAATCCTTAAATCTCTTTTTTATACACATAAAAGTCATAGGGCTAGATTTACTAAACTGCGGGTTTGAAAAAGTGGAGATGTTGCCTATAGCAACCAATCAGATTCTAGCTGTCATTTATTTAGTGCATTCTACAAAATGACAGCTAGAATCTGATTGGTTGCCATAGGCAACATCTCCACATTTTCAAACCCGCAGCTTAGTAAATATACCCCATAGACTTTAGTATCAAAATTAGAATAAATTATTCAATTGTTTTTATTTTTTTTATTTTGGCGAAAGATTTAAATGACATACCTTTTTCTGGGCAGTTAGTATAAAGATATTCCAATAATTTCAACTGAATAAATTTTCTGACAGTACATTTGCACATGGCATGTAATTGTTCCTATTTCAAATTTGGCTAATTTTAGTCACTGGTCCAGCTTGCTTTTGTCAATATTCCAGCTGATCACAATCTAATGCATGTTCAAGTGGGCAATTCATGTAGGCCTCCTCAATTTTCTCTGTATAGATTGTTGGATTAACTTGCTCAACATTTATTTATATAGCGCCAGCAAATTCCGTAGCGCTTTATCTCAGAAAAAAAGCTGCAAATAAACAGAGTATAATGTAATGTTTGAAAGCAGACCTACTTTAGAAAATAATTTCCAACTAAAAATGACTTATTTATAACAGGCAGTCTTTATGTACTTTTACAGTGAATGTTCATTTATAGTATTGACAATTTTTAATTGATATTACTATTCATTGTTTAGTTCTCTCTTCAACCACCTTGGTATGTTTTTCAATGAAAATGGTATTTGTAAAATTCACACTTTTGTGTTGCAGTAATGTATAATACTATAATATTTGACACCAGCCTACTATTAAAGTAATTTTATCGTTTTCCAATAAGTATTATTGGAAGTATTAATAGTGATTTCTTGTGGTTCCAAAGCAAAATTTATTTTAGCAAAAGCAAAAGTTTAAGCAGTTCAATACATAATTATAATACAGTACAGCCGATACCAAATAAATACATACATACTACTGGATCCAGCTAGAGCAGTCCTTCAGTGCAGAATACTGTGGTCAGTGATGACTGAACTAGCTGGTCCTAGCAGAGCTGTATATATACACTCAGTGATACAGAGAAAACAATACAGATGATGTGGCTTGCTTCTATAGGTCCAGACTTCAGGAGGGTCCAGTGTAATTCGGGTCATAGGCCAGTTCAAACAACCCCCTCCAAAGGTGGGGGTCAACATTCCAAGGGTGGGGGTCTGCTCTCCAGATGAGGACTCCGATTTTCTAAACTAGTCTATTTACATAACACAGACAGTATCATTTTAAACATTTATTCCCTAACATCGCTAACTAGAGTATACAAAGCGCGATCCCTTTCGGCGAATGAACCGGACAACTGCGGATGAATAGGGAATTAAAATGATACTAAACATGTCATATTTCCTGTAACCTGAATCTTAAACATCACTAAAGTGTACATATAACCTTAATATATATATAACTATAAACCGCATACCATCTGCTCATAAACGACTGTGGAATGGAACCATTATGAATATGAAATATATAAATAAATGAATGTGAGAGTGCGAGTGTATGCATGCGTATTTTATCGTGTGATCGTGCCATGCCACGTGTTACGTGGCATATTGATCGCAATCGCATGGTAAAACAATATTAATCAATATACTTTCGTTCATCCAATTATATGACTTCGACACTACCGTGTTATTAAGCCATCTAGCGTTTGCTCCAAATTCCCCTTTGCAATATTCCCCCTGACAGCCTTTCACTATCCATATTAAAGAAATAATGACAGAAGAGACTTGCTTGGTAGAGAAAGATCACAGATTTATTGAATCAAATCATATCAGTTGTGGCAAAGAAAGTATAGGCCAATCAGTTACCAGACACTGATAACACCAAAACGGAGTAACTAAATGTCTCTGATCTCTCTAGGCATTCCTTTGGCTGAGTATCTGCACAGATGGTACCCCATAACCCCACAGAGGGGAAGTGTGATGAGCCTTTTTGAGGGAGAGTGCTCCACCACCACACGATGTGTGTTCTATGGCTACTGATTGGCATGCTTCCCCAACCTAGCTAAGCTCTAGACTCAGTAACTGCAGCCTGCCAGCTACCAACTATCAACAGTATTCATTAAGGGATCAGATCTTGAAATTATTATCTCTGGTTGGCATTTGTCCTTTCAAAAATCTTTTAATAATACTTCTTTACCAACATTTAAATGTGTAGTCTTTTTTTTTTCATACATATTTTTGAGATGTTTCTTATGGACTTCTTTAAATACATATGACTTCAATAACTCCCAGCAGAATCTCAGATTCCTGCTGAGGAATATCATTGGTGGAGTTTATTCTGTAGTTGCATGTTCAGTATTTTGTTAAACAAATAAGAAAATGTTGATTTTGTTTTGTAGAACAATATGATCATGGCTCATGGCCTTGATAGCTTTCTTGAATGTTTGAACAAATCTTTCAACTAATCCATTTGTGGCTGGGCCATATGGTGCAGAAGGGAAGTGCTTTATTCGATTCATTTTTAGGTATCTCTGGCATTCTTCTGAAATTAATTAACATCCATTATAACTAATGATTTGTTCAGTGATTCCATTTCTAGAGAACATAGTTCTCAAAAAGCAATAGTTTTCTCAGGTGTGGTAGACTTTGTCTTGTGAATTCAGGGCACTTAAAGTGTGCATCCACCACAATCAGAAACATGTGATCCATGAATGGACCTCTGAAATCAATATGAACAGCCTTGGAGAGGAGGACCTTCATAAGAGTATAATAGAACTATCATATTAAATCAAACAATGGACCCTAGTCTGTGTGTGTGTCTGTCTGTCTGTCTGTGTGTGTGTGTGTGTGTGTGTGTGTTAAGAAATTTAGATTGTAAGCCCCAATGGGGCAGGGACTGATGTGAGTGAGTTCTCTGTACAGCGCTGCGGAATTAGTGGCACGATATAAATAAATGATGATGATGATGATGATGAAACACTTCCTCCCAAAAATGGGACAATATTTGGGCAGGTCCAGAAAACATGGAAGAGGGAGCCGATCTTGCCACAATAACTCCAACAGAACCTAGAGTCCATAGGCCAAATCCTATGAAGCATTTCTGGTGTGAAATACAATCTATGAATGACCTTTTTCAACATATCTTATTTATACATTTAGATATTTTATAACCATTTATAAATAATGTTTCCCATTCCCCATCCAAGAGAGGATGGAATCCCAACTCCCATTGATATTGGACTGGCAATTTTCTGAGGTCTACTGCATTTAAAAGAAAACCGCATCAAGTGGACACACCTTCTAAATGAGAAAAGGAGGAAAGTAAAAGCCCCACGGAGGAGGAGATTTCAGGGATGGAGGGTGAGACCTCTGCGATTGGATCCAGTAGCATATCGTCATCATCATCAGTTATTTATATAGCGCCACTAATTCCACAGCGCTGTACAGAGAACTCACTCACATCAGTCACTGCACCATTGGAGCTTACAGTCTAAATTCCCTAACACACATACACAAACAATACCCACATAGACAGACACAGATGGACAGAGAGACTAGGGTCAATTTAGAGAGCAGACAATAAACCTACCAGTATGCTTTTGGAGTGTGGGAGGAAACCGGAGCACCCGGAGGAAACCCACGCATACACAGGGAGAACATTCAAAATCCACACAGATAAAAGTATAAATATTTATAAAAGTCATGAGTAGGGACATGATAATGCTCCTGAAGTTGAGAAAATGGTATAAAAAAAAACATTCTCAAAACGGTCCTGTATCGTAACAGCCCTTTGGCAAAACCAGAGGTCCAGTCGCAGATTTGGATTAATACTGATAACGCTAAAAGGGAAGAACTGGAAAAGGGGAGCGATCTAAATTCAAACAAGAATTAAGAAACAGACATTTTTGTTGGAAAACTTTTTCTTCTATGTAAATGGATAGCTAGATTTAATGAGGATAGCAACTCCATTGCATTTAAATGACCCACAAGTCATGTCATAAGTGGGGTAGGAATGATTATGGAACTGAGGAGGAGGAAGTAAAAAAAAATGGGTCTCCTGAACTACAACTATACCTACCTTATGGGATGCAAAATATTTAAGGGCTACTCTATGTTTATTCGAGGAGTTTAACCCCTTAGCATTTATGGAAAGAAACTGAACCATGACAATGGGTTAAGGGATTGTCGGAGTAGGTCAGATGCAAAGTTACTCCTCAAGGTTATCTCCAGATGGAGAGGGAGAGCAATGAAGGGCAGGAGAAAAAAAAGGAAAATACTAGCAGGGGGATAAATAGAAATAATTTCCATGGGAAAACTAGAGCTTTTTGCTAGAGAAGGAAGCAAAAGAGTGGCATAAATGTGGTATATGTTTGTAGGTGTGGGCCTGGGCCTAATCCTGACCACATGAGAATCAAATTACTTTCCAAAAATATGAAAATGAGAAAGGAGTATAAACTTGACTGACATCTGTTGTGGAGCTTAAAGGAGAGAAACAAAGCATTATAAAGCACAAGAATTCATATGTTAGCACTAAACAGCCAGATATAGTTGTAACAATATTAACATGAGAGTACTGTAACCGAAAACTGAAACTAAATCGACAGTAATACATATAGCAATATTATCAATAACGTGAAAAACAGATAAATAAAAGAACATGGGGCCAATCCTACACAGGATATTAACAGGGTCAAGCAGTATAAAAGCAATATATAAGCAAGAACATTTTAATAACTTTTAACCTGAAGGGAGTAAAGTTTGACAGGTTTCGGGCATCAACGATTCCCTATGGACTTGGCTGGCAGAAGTATTAGACAACCCCACCACCGGGAGGCTTCAATCTTTCAAACCGGACAGGCCTTTATACGGGGAAGTAATTGCTGTGTAGACTCCATTCCTCTGTATGATAAGTTTAATCAGAAATCCCCATCGGTATGGAATATTTGCTGACCATAGAGTGGTAGCAACCTGACAGAAAAGACTGTGTTTAGCACAAGTAGTAGCTGAGATGTCCAGGAACAGTTAAAGCTCACTTAGAACCTCTGTTCCTTGATGCAACAAAAATGGACTCTAAGCAGGATATCTTTAGGCACTGAATCAAGTGCTTCTTTGGATTTGGGTAACAGGTGGATTCTGTCTATGGAAAAATCAGAGTCAGAGGCTGCAGGGAGTAATTTGTGAAATAAATCCATAGCAAATTTGTAGAGATCGGCATTGGAGGCTGAATCTGGTATACCCCAAATTTTAATGTTATTGCATTGGTCAGTGAGTTTATCCTTGATAGCAGAAACTTCATCTTGCATAAGGTCATGTGCAAAGATAGGGTCAATGAGTAAAGAGACAAGCCCCTCCATTTTGGTTCCACCAAGTCAGTTTTAATTTCCTTAGCAGGAGAAAAGTTTATTTAAGCATTGCCGAGTAGGTGGAACATGTTCTTGAGACAGACAGCCTATCTGGAGGTACCATGAGGGTCATGTGCAGGATGAGTGACCTTGGTCCGGTGTATAATCAGTGTGTGAGAGGTCGGGCATACATAAAGTCCAAAACAAGAGTGTTGCAATATCAGAAGTCACCACCAGGCATGGAAGAGTTGACTGAGAATATAATACTTTAGTAGCGATATGGAAATCCACCAAAAAGGAGAGCAGTAAATAACATATAGTCTCTAAAGCAAGCAAACAAACGTGATAGTTGCTCAGCTGCTATATAAGTGGTTCAGGTGTAACAAGTGGTAATGAGCACTTAGGATATTGGGTGCAGTATAAATGTGACAATATGAAATATAGGGGTATCCACAGATGGTACCAAACTCCATATATTGGGACCACACAGTTTTCCAGTATGGGTATCAGCTGGAGTAGTGCAAGGAGGTGCTTCTCTATATGGGACATGGCTGTTCAATCCTATCTCCACGAGACACAAGGGAGCAGGAGGTTGCAATTTCAGGGTGTAGACAGTAGCTGAGCCTGGTGACCTACCACCACAGCTGATTGATTGGCAGACCATGATCTCTGACGAGATACTATAGTGCTGGGAGTGCACAAGGCATGCAATGAGGAGAAGCCACTGCAGAGTGTGATTTCACATCATGAATGTCTGTTTTGTGAAATTAAAGTGGTTTGATAATAAAACTTTGAAAAAAGATAACAGATTTCAAGAATTATAATTCTTATATTAGAATTATTTTGTTGAAGACAAATGTAGGTAATACTTATTTTGCCAAACTTTACTATAATTATTATTTGTAATCTGATTAATATAAAATTGAAGATCATATCACAAAAGATATTTAAAAGAAAAACTGTTTGAATTGTTAATTATTTTCCACTTCTAGACAATTTTGATTGATATGGTTTACACATCACTTCCTGTAACTTTTACTAATACATTTTTCCTCTATGTTTCACTACAACCTTTACATCATCTATGCATAGCTTTTTCTTCTCCCTTGGATAAAATTAAAACTGCTACATGGATACCGTTGTATCTAATGCTTAAAATGTAGCTGATCTTGTAACTGTAAAATTATAACATGCAGAAGAATGAAAAATAAAGTAGTCACACTTAAATACACAAATGAATCACATCAATATTCATTGGAAGAATGATATTGTTATGAACCAAAATACATATACAAATGCAGGTTCTATTTTCTGAAGCAGAAGAAGAGCTCTGTCACCACAGGAACTGGCAAGCATTACCACTAATCCAAGAATTATAAAGGGGACAATTAAAAGCTCTATCATAGGTAAGAATGAACCATTTAAGGCATGCTTGATCTGAAGGCAAGTACAGACTAAATACTGAGAAGAAGTAGGTGTAAAAGCAAAAAGTGGGGACATGGACATTGGGCGTTAAGTTTGAATGGTTGTGGGATGTAGGAGCAAAGTGTGTTAAATATATGAGGTGTCATGCACCGGACCTGCTAACCTCTCGGTCGGAGATCGGCATTTCTACCTGCCCCCCTGCAGCTGCTCCCCTCTGCTGTTTCAGCGGAGTGTTCCCTGCTGATGGGTGCCATCTTGCTGGTGCTTCTGCGCATGCACGGACCTGGCTTTTAAACCCTCTCTTCATTCAATCCATTGGCTGATTGCCTACAGGGCTCACTCTATATAAAGCACCTCCTACAGCTCCTAGGCACCAGATCTTGAGGTCTCCCTATCTGTTAAGATGTACCTTCCACTGGTTCCTGATATTTATCCTCAGTCATTTGTTCAGATCCTCCTGCAGATCCTGCATCAGGGCTCACCAACTCTCCAGGACCTCAGTGATACATCACTCTATAAGATCTCCAGATCCTGTACATTCATGATTTACCTTACCAGTTACCTAGATCCTAGTGTCCTCTTGCAGACCATCATGCCCCCTACTGATCCTGTACCAGGGCTCCCCAGCTCTACAGGACCTCAGCACTACATTACTCTGCAAGATCTCCACATCGTGTGATATCCTTATTTACCTTACCAGTTACCTGGACCCAAGTGTCCTCCTGCAGACCATGGTGGTGCCTACTGATCCAGCACCAGGGTTTCCCAGCTTTCCAGGACCTCAGTGCTACATTCCTCTGTAGACCTTTACACTCCTGTGCGTTCCTGATACACCATACCAACTTACCTGAGCCACAACGTTCCTTCTTCTTGTAAACTATTACTTTTACCAGCAAACTCCCATTTCTCAGCTTGCTTCCACAGGGTTCTCCACCTGGTCTTGCTTCACACCCACTTGAGAGCCACAACCTGCAGTTAGGAAGCTGCTAAGTCCATATTCCCTTGTGGGGATCCCTAGCGAGAACCTCCCTCTCCATAACACTCTGTGCCTCTTTGTGGGTAAAGTCAAATCAAGCAGACCCGAGATTACTCCTGACTCCGAGTTTGTGAGGAACTGAGCATAGGTTGAGACTAAACAGGATTGAAAAGCAAATGGGTGTATTGGCAACATTAATGGTACCTATGGTCATACATTGCCTGCTCTACAGTAAACTTAACAGCTGTGCATGTGGGTTGAGAAAAGAAGAAGAGTACATGGTCAACTGATGTGACACCTAATGAGAACCAGAGGTTTTTATTAACACCATTTGTTTATAAAAAATAATCTTTCTTTGCCATGAACTCATTATTTTTCCTGTGTATGTTAATTCGCTTTGTAATCTTGAAGAGTTAAAAGAAAATGGTATAAAAGAAAAAAGCAGTTAACAAGTAAACAATACCCTCCTGGCTATCTCTACAATAACAATATTTTCTCTAATTCTTTTTTAGTTAATGTACTTTTAGTTTTTACTTTTCCATTTTCCCCGGTGTTCTGGAAAAATGGGTCATAGAACAAAGGAAATTCAATGAAAATGTATATTTATCTCACATTTGTCAGTTTGCCTATTGAATAAGTACAAATTAAATTATTCTTCAAACATCACTATACAAACTTTTCTTAACATTCTTTATAATTATTATCTAACATTGCTGCGTTTCTAATTTTAGAGCAGATTACGCTACAGATAGGGTTAATCAGAAGGGATAGATATTTATTAAAACATTGGTCCTAATGGATTACCTTAATGTCTTAATTGCTTTCTGTCTTTGGTCTCTGGGTGTTTTAAATAAACATTAAATATAAGGTGCAATTCAAGTAAACATGTTTTGAAAAGAGTGATGACAATTGACAGGGAGGGCTTTAAATTCACATTTACTTTGTTGCTCATAGTTCTGTCTTTAAAATGAATAACCAAAGAAGATTGCTGCCTTAACAAAACTCATTGGGCTTGAGTCATTAAGGAACGTATGTCCATTTTCAACGCGTTTTGCTAGCAAAATTCTTGTGCGCGCGCTCAGAAACTGAGCGAACGTTCATGTACGAATGGCAAACCTTTCCGGTTGCAAACGCAATCGCCATTTTCGACGGCCTACGATTTTGGTGGCGTGAAAAGGGCAGTTACGGGGAGTGGTGCCGTAGTTAATTCACAATGAAGGCATTTCCGTGTACTGATGTTAAAGTGAAACTTGGGCGAACATATGCAATCACGTGGTATTTGGCGAATAGTATGCACCTGCTCGGGGTCTAGTTTATCTGTCAGGGCCGAACCACTAGCAGACACAATTAGGCATCCAGATTGCCATGTGATCGTGACATATGATGCCTCTCACCTGCACCTGCATACTCTCTGCCAAATAAACAGAGCTATAAAGCTGTGATTACAGCATGCGCCCTGTCTGCTGCTATGATTGATTTACTGGTATGTTTGCTTTATATATTTTAAGCTATTACTAGGGTTTGTTTGCTTTCTACTTTTTAAAGTGTCTATTTACTGGTAGCCTATTGTTTATCATTTTATTACTTTTTTTGGTCTTTCCCCCTGAGACATATGTATCTTTTTTTTGGCATACTTTGTTTCATGTTATAGTTTCCTTGTTGGGGCCCCATTATAAGTTTGGCCAACCCACTTGTCGGTGTAAGTATATTGTAATGTTTCCTGTGCAAACAGGAGTGACAATTCCAAAATGATGAGGTATTGTATTTTTTGCAGCATTCTTCTCTGTCAAATATAGTGTTTCCTAGAAATGGGCGAGGCACATGTGGCAGCACAGGAGGGCAACCAGCATCGACGCCTCCAAAACCAGCAAGTAGTCCATCGTCGCCGGCCCAGGGAGCGTGTTTTCAGGCCACGTGTCAGCCTCTTTGGGATGTCTGATGCTGAGGTGGTTCGTCGTTATTGGCTCCCACCTCATGTCATTCTGGACACCCTGCGCATTGTGCAGAGTGACCTGGAGCCAATGCGCAACATCCCAACAGCAATACCGCCATTGACCAAACTGTTTGCGGTATTGCACTTTTGCGCCACAGGATCTTTTCAGACCACTGTTGGAGTTGCGACAAGGATGTCCCAGAAGTCCTTCAGTCATGTGCAGAAGACTGTTCTGTGGGAGTTTCTGTCGCTGCTCAGTCAATTCTTACATCTGCCACTCAATGAATAGTCTCTTGTGCAGATCAAACGGCAGTTTTCCACACGTCATAGGGGCAGTAGATTGTACTCATGTAGCCTTGGTGGGAATGCTTCCATTTATTCGAATCCCAAGCATTTCCACTCTGTAAACGAACATGCTATATGTGATGCATCTCTCCAGATTCATGACCCCATATAGAAAGCTTTCCAAAAGATTTACCCTTGGGTCAAAATAAATTGAGTATATTATGTAAGCTTCTCTGAAGTAATATCTGTGTCTAATCGGTACATTTTCCACTATTTGTCATCCAACATTTGTCACCCATATTTTTCCCCTTTGTCCTTCTTGTCACCCCTTCTAGGAGATAATGCATACCCTTTTCGCCCTTGGCTCCTCACTCCTCTTTTGAACCCATGCACGGAGCAGGAGATGGCAAATAACTCAACACATACAGCCACTAGATCGGTTGTGGAGGGGAGTGGTTCAGTATGTAAACACGGGTGCGCGTGATAGAGTCTGCTTGTGGAATGATAATCAGGTGAAGTGTAGTATGGTTGATGGATGGGACTGAGAGATGGAGAGAAAGAAGTAAAAGAAGATTCATGGGAAATGCGTGCTGCAGGATTGTTGGTGATATAGATAGAAATAAGGTCAGTGAGACGTGTAAGGGTATTGTTGATAGTGGTTAGTTTTAGGTCCAAATTGTTCTTCATACAGGTGAGGCTACTGTGTAAAGTATGCTCCATACGGGTGAGAGTCGTGGAAATATCTGTGGTGTTGGACTGAATAGTGGTATTAGTCTCCCGAATACTGTGATAGCAGGCGTGCAGTGATTACCTTTCACTGACTTCTGCTTCCTCAGTCATCTGATGCTCTTCCACACCACGTGCCTCTTCCACCAGCTCATCTTCGGAATTGTCTCCAGCTGTATTGGCACCTACAATGACAAATTTAAAAACAAAATTTAATACCGTGCTATGTTCCATTGTGTAGCGATACATTGTCAATACAATTTTTTACTTTGCTGTGTGTGGGGGTTCAAATTTTACTTCCTTACTTCTCACTATATCTAACTGCAAATATGTTTGAGCTTAGGATTTGCTACTTAAAGGGCAATTATTTTTTTTACAATAATATATATATATATATATATATATATATATATACCTGGAGCTTTGTTAGGCTCCATGACGGGTGGGCTACGTCCGGTGTCATTGCGGCCCACATCTTGCACCATCTCTGCATCCAAACAGGCCAATGCCCTGTTCTCCAATTAAGTTAGTTATAGTGAGGCTGGGGGTCCACCGCCTGTCCTTTGTGCATGCCTCCTGTGCTCTGTGAGTTTGTCCTTAAGGCAATGCTTAAGGTCCTGCCACCAGTGTGCAAAATAGACACATTAGAAGGATGAAATTATCCCCAAAACCATGACACATTTTATATAAGAAGAATGAGCTAATTGTTTCATGATTTCATATTTACCTTTTCTGGACCTCATTCACCTTGCGTATTATTGGAGCCACGGTATTGACGTCATTTGTTATTTCTTCCCATATTCTTGATTTGGATCCTATCGAGAGCTGATGCGGAGTGGAGTGGAGCTTATCAACAGCCAATTCCACCAAAATGTCATTTTGGCATTACTGAAATTGGGCTGGCATTTTTCTTTGGTCGCAACAGAGGATGACCTGGAAGGCTGACTTGCCTCTTGTTCAGACATCTCTACAAATTCATATAAAATAAGTTTAGTACCATCACTATACCAAAAAGGCCCACACCTAGGGCCATGTTACTTACCACAAAATGGAGGGTGGTCCTTTGATGTATATGTCCTGTTAGACAGCAAGCAATGTAAAGCTATAGAACAGATAGGAAAGCAAATTATTATTTCTCCTTATATGCTAGGTCAGGTTGCAGACCTAGGGCCATGTTAATTACCACAAAATCAAACAATCAAATCCTATTCCTAACAGCAAGAACTTGTCATCCATGCATAAATTGTCAGGGTCGACAATCGAATGCAGTGTAAGTTATATAGAGATACCGGTGTGTTCTTTTGCGTAGGCATCATCAGCACGCTAGGCATTGGCAGGAAAGTCCATTTAATTGACAGGTGAGTCAGCCATCTTAGTAATGGTTCCACGCATGACGTGCAGACGCACCTACGTGCACTTAGAACTAAGAGCTAGGCAGGATATTAAAGTGTCCCATTTCTGAGACAAAATGCGAGCTGCGACTTTCTCCCGTACCGAACTGCGGGTCCTTACAGCAACACTGGACCATTGTTTTCAACCCGCAGGTCAGTATGTGAGCAATGAGGAGAAAGTAGCTGACTATCGAGCCGCATGCAGGCATCGTGCGCTTGCAATTGGGCGGTCGCCGCTCCATCATACAATTGCAGCGCAGATGGAGCGATCTGCAGAGAAGGCAGTCCGACCTCCTCGCAGAATTAAGGGCAGAAATAGATGATCGTAAGTCTGGTCAAAAACACAGTATTATATGCAAATGGCTCAGCACACAGAAAATATGGAGACATGTTTGCAACTCTAGTTGCGGGTTTCAAAAAGTGGAGATGTTGCCTATATAGCATCCAATCAGATTCTAGCTGCCATTTTTGTAGATTGTACTAAATAAATGATAAATAGAATCTGATTAGTTGCTATAGGCAGCATCTCCACTTTTTCAAACCCGCAGCTTGATAAATTTACAACTGTGAGAGGAAGATCAACATGAATATGTCCATTCCCCAATAATTATCATATCATTATTAGTATTATTATTATTATTATTATTATTATTATTACTACATCAAGTATTATATACTATTATATTATTTCTACTGCTTATTATGCTTCTTTTGTTTCAAAAGTTACCATTTCATTTATGGAACATGACTGGTATTTACCATTGAAAGCTACCATTAACTGCATGTTTGTGTATGTTGAAGAAAATAAAAAAATAATGGTAATATAACACATCCTGCTGTCCAACAGGACGCCAACGTAGCTCCCGATATCACCACCGCAATGTTCAACAGGAGGTGGTCCCACAGGAGGCACCAGGGTTAGAGGCAGTAGTGGCAAGGACACAATTATACTATATACTTCTTATTACTACTACGTTCAGCAGAATAAAAACAATTGGGCCAGTTTTTTGGTAACATCCCATTTCAGCACTATACCGACCATGAAAAATGCATACCCATATGTACAGGAACCTAAACCTAGCATTTCACCCCTTGAATGTATTAAGAGTGCATTAACTAAATTTTTGCATTTCATTTTTTGCAGTGGATGAGTAGTTGATGGGTCCAACCTGACCACACAGCCAGAGGCTGCTGAAAGAGCTGCAAAAGCAAGAAAAAAGATCTAAAAAATATTTAAAAAAAGCAAAAAAAATTAAATAGCTAAAAAAGTTGTTAGATAAATTCTATTAAATTTTAAAATGTTTGTTAAATTTTTCATATTGTTCATATTGTATTTTTCAAATTGTTTTGGTTTGTATATTAAAATTGTTTAGTTTGTTAGAAAAACTGGTGTTGTGTGACTTGATTTACAAATTATTATTACTATCATTATTAATTTAAGTAAAGCAGTGGGTTAAAAGGCAATGGATGAAGAGGGCAAGCACGGTATAATAGGGTCACACCTCGCATTAATGCCAGGCTTAGTGGCAAAATTTGCAGATTGAAACAGCAACTACCTATTTATGGGGCCAGGGCAATAGGCATGCTGACACTTTGGGATTCACAGAGAGCATTGGTGGTATAGGTGAACAAAGTAGCTTAACAAGGGGGAACACATATTTTAATGTTCATTACAACCACCACTATATAACAAACAAGGGTAGTTGTTAAAACATGAATCAAAGCTTGAGAGATACACCGATGATGTTACTATGGCAATCGAAAGTGTAACGTTCGCTTCTGCAAGTAAAGCAAAACATAGTACTATTTGCTGATGTGGATGGGCGTGATCATGTATGATAGGAACAGTTGCACCAGAAGTCAGTGTGTGTATGTGATAAACCGCGTTTTTGTTGACTTTGGCTGTTCGCAGCCACCAGGTACATGCTTCAGTTCACTTACATGCGCTGCGCTCAGTAAGCATCCCTTAATGACTCAAACCCATTAAGAAGAAAATAATACTTTATGGTTTTAGATAAAAGTGATAAATGGGTTAATAACTTCTATAGAAGAAGGGAGCTGTTTTTTTCCATTCTGACTAGGGGCCTGATTCATTAAGGATCTTAACTTGAGAAACTTCTTATTTCAGTCTCCTGGACAAAACAATGTCACAATGCAAGGGGTGCAAATTAGTATTCTGTTTTGCAGATAAGTTAAATACTGACTGTTTATTCGTGTAGCACACAAATATCAACTTTAAATTTCAGTTTACAAATAAGCTATCAAGTATTTGTGTGCTACATGAAAAAACAGTCAGTATTTAATCATTAATGCTAGTATAATTTCTAAAAAAATATATTTAGTTTAATGTTTTTATTAGCGACGTAATTTACCTTGTCAAGTTGTTGTAAAATTGCTTCATAATCTTTAAAATAACTATTATGTTACAGTTATTGACTACCCCGATGATGTACAAATGGTGGTGTAATGGTCCGTAAACTGAATTAGTGGCAAGAAGGAAGGCAGGCCACAAGAGGATACAAGAGACCTTCAGATACAAGTTCAGGACTTTGAAAAAAGGAGGGTCACAGTCGCACCAGGAATTTGCCAGCCAGCTACAGAGGGCCTGCGAGAAATGGGTGGAAGGGAAAGGGGCCTGCTCCGCTAAGCAAATTAAAGAGCTCATTATGCTGGAGCAGCTGACTCTAAAAATGGCCCCAGAGATCTGAGAATGGCTGGCGGACAGAAAACCTGAGACCCTGGAGGAGGCATCAGGGCTAGCTGATGAGTATGTGGTGAGTCGACCCAGGTGGAGAGCCCCTAGTATGCCTAGTCAAGCAGCTGCAGGGAGAGGGAGCCGACCAATTCCGGCAAGTCTAGTGACACATGGAGCCCCCTTTATTAGAGAGAACTCTGCCCGGAATCCAAGAGATGAACTAGCCCGATCCAGACCCTGGGACCTGAATCCAAAGAGGTGCTATCGGTGCAACCAGGTGGGGCACTTCCAGAGAGATTGTCCCCGTACCAGAGGTCCAATCCCAGGAGCCAGAGCTGCACCAGTGGCCACTGAACAGTATGCCCCAGGAGATTTTGAAATCGGCATTGAGGCCGAGCCACCCTGTCATGTGCCAGAGCCCTAGGAATATGCAGGGTCATCTACAGGATGTGTGGGTGGGGGACTGCAAGGTCCTGATGTTGAGAGACTCAAGAGCATCCCTGACCCTGGTGGAGCCTGATATAATTAAAAGATCCCAAGTTATGAAGGGACAGCAGGTCTGGAATTCCATGGTGGGGGGGGGCCATCTTGCAGATATTCAGGTGGCCCGGGTACATTTGGATTGGGGGTTGGGATTTGGAATTGTGGAGGTGGGGATCCTGGATAGACTACCAGCAAAAGTGATTTCGGGGAATGATTTGGGCCAGGGATTGGACACTCACTTTGTGCAAGCTGTGACCCGCAGCCAGAGCCGAGCGCAAGCCACAACAGCACAAGAAGCCTCAACGTCAAGGAGACCACCAAGACTAACCCCGGCAACCAGAACCAAGGAGCCAGAGGCAGCACAGTTGGTGAGTAACCCAAAAATATCTGATGTTGTACCAGAAATTGATCTGGGGGAGGAGGACAGAAGGGAATTTAGGAAGGCCCAACAGACTGACCCATCCCTTGCCAAACTGAGGAGTGCAGTAGACGCTGGGGGAGGGGAAGTGGCAGGCAGTAAAGTAGTGTGGGACAAAGAACTGTTATATAGGATAGTCGCCCCCACCCTAGATCAAGACCCAGGGACAGAAGTGAAGCAGTTGGTAGTACCATGGGCTTTCCAGACCCATTTATTAGCGCTGGCCCATGATATTCCAGCAGCGGGGCACTTTGGGACCAGAAAAACGTTGGCCCGTGTGTTGCAGACTTTTTTCTGGCCTCAAGTCACCCAGGATGTGAAACGGTACAAAGCCTCCTGTGACACCTGCCAGAGAATAGGGAGAGCCCCTAAGAAAGTCCCACTACAATCCCTGCCTATAATTGAGGAGCCCTTTGCCCGGTTGGTTATAGATATCGTAGGTCCATTAGCCATCCCCATTTACACCGAGAAAAGATTCATCCTCACCCTGGTGGACTTTGCCACCAAATACCCAGAGGCAGTAGCCCTGTCGTCCATAGACACAGAGCATGTGGCCCAGGCTCTGGTGGACATTTTCAGCTGGGTAGGATATCTCAGGGAAGTGGTTACTGACCAGGGGACCCAATTCCAAGGGGACCTAGTCCAGACTCTATGGGAAAAGTGGGGCATTAAGCCCCTGCGAACCACCCAGTACCATACCCAGACCAATGGGTTATGTGAGCATTTTAATGGAACGCTGAAACACCTCCTGAAGGCATATGTACAGTCTGAAGGGAAAGATTGGGACAGGGCCCTGCAGCAACTCCTGTTTTCATACAGGGAAGTGCCCCAGGAGTCCACCGGATACTCTCCTTTCGAACTTTTGTATGGCTTTGAGGGTACGAGGCCCCCTAGACCTGGTTAGAGAGAGCTGGGAAGGAACATTCCAGGCCAATGAGCAGCCTATCCTTAAAAATGTAGAGAAGAGAGTAGCGCAGCTGGCGCAAGGCCATTTAAAAGGAGCCCAGGCAAGACAGAAATAGTGGTACGATGCCCACGCTCAGGATATGAAGCTGAACGCAGGACAGAAGGTGATGGTGCTAGTCCCAATGAGACGGAATAAACTTCAAGCCACCTGGGATTGCCCATACAAAGTGGTGAGGCAGGTAAGGCCGGTCAACTATGTGGTAGCGCTGGATGATGAGGAAACCTGGCTGAAAACCTTTCACATCAATCGACTAAAAGGTTATGTGGAACGGCAGGTGGCAGCAATGGTGGTGTGCTGTCCCCCATGGGTCCCACAGAGGTAGACCCCCTACTGGAGATGATAGGGGAGATGAGAGAGGAAAAGGAGGTGGAGACAGTGACAGTGGGAACGCAGCTAGGAGAGGGACAGAGGCAGGAAATGAGGCAGGTGCTGGAGAAGGAGCAGTCCCAATTTACCTGTAAGCCCGGGCGTACCCACCTAGCCACCCACCATGTAGACAAGGGGGAGGAGAAGCCCATAAGGCAGGTAGCATACCACATGACCCCCGCAGTACTGGCCCAAGTACGGAAGGAGATAGAGGAAATGCTGGCCTTAGGAGTAATTAAGAAGTCAAATAGTCCATGGGCTGCAGGGGTGGTATTGGTCCCGAAGAAGGATAGGACCACCTGCTTCGCGTGGACTACCATAAACTAAATGAGGTCACCACCACTGATGCTTATCCCATGGCCCGAATAGATGAGCTACTAGACAGGCTAGGGGCAGACAAGTTTGTGTCCAATTTGGATCTCAGTAATGGCTACTTGACAAATTCCCCTCACCCCCAAGGCTCAGGAGCGGTCAGCCTTTATAACCCCACTGGGATTGTTTGAATGTACGACAATGCCCTTTGGGATGAGAAATGCTCCAGCCACATTCCAACGGATGGTTGATGACCTGTTGGGGGAGTGTCAGGAATTTTCCCAGGCTTACTTAGATGACATTGCCATCTTCAGCCAGACGTGGGAGGATCACTTAGTGCAAGTGTCAGAGGTCCTGAGGAGAATCAGGCAGGCAGGGTTGACCATTCGCCCAGACAAATGCTTCATGGGCATGGCAGAAGTGCAATACTTGGGGCACCGTGTTGGTGGGGGAATCATACGACCTTACCCGGCAAAAGTAGAAGCCATTGTTCAGTGGCCCCGACCTACCAACCAAAAGCAAGTACGAGCGTTCCTCGGGATCGCAGGGTACTACAGAAAATTTGTGCCTCAGGTTAGCACTGTTGCCAGGCCCCTCACTGACTTGACAAAGAAAAAATACTCCAGACATATAGAATGGACCCCAGAGTGTGAGGGAGCCTTTGACGCTCTGAAGGCAGCATTGACCCAATCCCCAGTGTTAGCAGCCCCAGACTCCAAGAAACGATTTCTGGTACAGACAGATGCTTCAGGGTGTGGACTCGGTGCTGTGCTCAGCCAAGTGGGGGAGAATGGGCATGAACACCCAATGGTCTATTTATACCGAAAGCTGGTGGATAGAGAGGTAGCCTATGTCACCATTGAAAAAGAATGCCGGGCCATAGTGTGGGCCCTGAAGAAATTACAACCCTACATTTATGGGCAAGAGTTCACAGTAATTACAGACCACAACCCCCTTTACTGGTTACAAAGATCTCCTGGGGAAAATGGGAGGTTATTACGGTGGAGTTTAGCATTACAACGTTGTAACTTTACTATCTCGCACAAATAGGGGAAAGACCACTCAAATGCGGACGAACTTTCCAGAAGAGAGGAGGAGAACCCTTCATTAAGGAACCCACTGTGCCAAGGAGAACATCTGGAGCCCGACCACCAGACTCTAACTGTCCCCTTGATTTAATAAGGAGGAGGTATGTGACAGACCCGGGCCTTATATTGAGAATATCGTGCCAACCCGGTCTGTCCTCAGTGGGCCAACTGATCAACCATGGCCCACTCTGTTATTAAATGCCACCCGGTGGCCAGATCTGTTATTGCTGTGGTGTCCAGAGAGGGAGGGGGGAGGCAGCTCACAGGAAGTGTGATTTAGCTGTGGACCCTGTGACATCAAAAAGTAGTGGAAGGGGATAAAAGGAGGAGGGTCAGGACCTTATCTAAAATCAGGAGGGGGTCTCTCCCTGTTTGCTAACTATTGTTCTAGCAACTCTGCAACACAGTCCGAATGGCACCATCACCGCAGGCGGGAGACCACTGATGTCATGCACTATTTCCACCCCTGTTACCACCCAAACTTTTCACACCACCAATCACATGAGGACAATGAGTGGGGGGTTGACCCAGGGAAGTGGCCAGGATGAGATGTCTTGTGAGAAGGGACAAAAAGGAGCTGTCTGGGGGAGGGGGTTGTTGTTGGAGAATCTTGAGACAGCGAGGACCTGGACTGTTTGAGAGTAACCGTATTCTCGCAGGGCCTTAAAGGAATGCTTGAGGCAGGAGCTTCTTGACAGAGATCGGACAGTGTACCTCTAGGACTGATTTTGTTACCACTCCATTGGGAGACACTTGCAGATTCTGGGGAATTGGTGTGCCTACATCGGTAGGGAGACTAATACCCAGGGTCCCACCAAGCTGGTGGAGAGTTGGCTGAGTGGCTGGGATCAGCAAGATACACAGACCCACCTTAAGGATCAGAAACCCTGGCCCACTTGGATTGTCAGCTGTGGATTTTATTACCAGGAGTTTGAGCCTGCTAGGACTCTGTGCTTGGAGGTAACCTGCTAGGGACTTTGTTGGGGAGTTTTTACTTGCACTGGTGATTTTCTGACACTTGATATATTTGGTGGGGGAACAAGTTTCTCCTTGGGGAGCACTGTTGTATTTTACTAAGTGTGTGCACTTTGTTTAATAAAAGGGATATTTATTTCTTTCCAGTCTCCTTACCTGTGTGACTTGTGAACCTAAAGTACTGGGTATCTAGAGAGCTTTGGTTATAACCCCAGTGTCCTCACACCTGCAGTCAACTGTCAAACTTGGAAAACCAGAGTCTTCAGACTCCCATCTTAACCTGGCAATCCAGACATCCTATACCAGCAGTCACCTGTCATACTTGGAAAACCAAAGTCTCCAACATCCCAAATTAACCTGGCAAACCAGACACCCTGCATCTGCAGTCACTTGCCATATGTGGAAAACCTGGGTCTCCAGCTTCCCATCTATACCTTGTTATCCTGGCAGCCTACACCTGCAAAAAGAAGAAAGAGTCCTTGCTGAAACTAATTTAATTTTATGCAGACTAGGTTCATTTGCCACTCTTTAAGAAAAATGGGGCTTCTACTCTGCAGCAATTCAGATTTACATGTACAGGCATAAACATTCAGCTTGCTTTTAAGTCAAAAGTGCTTTTACTGTTTTAAAGACATAGGTTCACAAAGGCACCATTTTGTTTTTACAGTTTTAAGTTGACCCATACACAGGAATTTCATTTACAGGCTTAGAACAACCTTATATATAACCTCCTCTCCATTCACACTCCTGCCCGCTCCCTGCGCTCGGCCAATAAACCGCCGCCTCTCCTCCACCCTTATCACCTCTTCCCACTCCAGAATCCAAGACTTTTCCCGTGCAGCCCCCCTTCTCTGGAACGACCTCCCTCGTTCCATCCGTCTCTCTCCTACTCTGTGCTCCTTCAAACGTGCACTCAAAACTCACCTCTTCCTCAAAGCCTACCAACCATCATCTTAACCCCCATCTCCTCCCTTTGCTCATCCTCCCTTCTCTCCTCTTGCCTCAACTGGCTCCTCTTGTGCCTGGTCTGTTTACCCTCCCTTAGGATGTAAGCTCGTATGAGCAGGGCCCCCTCCCCTCCTGTCTCCATACCTGTTCTTCCGCTCCGTCTTTACTGCATATGACTAGCCGGAGATCCTAAAGTATTGGTACTTTTTGTTCATTGTTCTGTATGGTTTCACCCTGTATAGTCTACTGTTAGTATTGTGTGCGGCACTACGGATACCTTGTGGCGCCTAACCAATAAATGATAATAATAATAATAATAATTATATGCCAACTATCCAGCAAATTCTGTGCACAACATCTTCATAAAACACAACAATATCACAAATGTGCAAAAGTACACTGAAATTCACCACGTTTGCCAACTGTAAATACCCTGAATATTTTACACTTGTGTACGAAAAGAGTTTAGTTTATTTGATATCCTGTATACATTTGAATATGATGCCCAAGTTGTTGTTGCAGTCCATTCCAGATGCAAGTTAAATATTTTCTTCCTTTCTTTAACAAGTTAAATGTGTGAGTGGTAATCAGCCCTTAATAGAAATGAACAGCCATCAGAATTTGACTTACATTTACCCACAAATATATTTTGATTATAGGACCACATGGCAAAAAAGAAATATATATATCAAAACTTCAATATTTATTTGAAAGAATGAATGGATTGTTCGAAACACAAATCTTTTTGCTATGTATTATACATATGTCTACTAGATTAGAATGTACAGTACTAATAATATATATATTTAACCCAAAACAACTATACTGACCTTTAAAAATATATTTTGCTCTATCATTCATTCTTATAGTAAATATTTAAACAGCATGTTTGAGCCATTAACATATAAACATAAAGGGCCTGATTCATTAAGGAGCACAAGTCCCATACAGTACCGTACTTTGCGTAAAATTACACTGCACAATATGCAGTGAATGCAGGTACAGCCAATTCATCTTCAAACTCAAAAGACGCTTCCAAAAGCCTACGATTGAGCACATGTACATCCATCTGATTCAAGCTCTGGGCATCCCTCAGGTATGTGATTTTCAGCCTTATCGCTTGCACTGGCTACAGGGCAGGTGTAAGTGCAAAGTGATAGTGATGACGGTCACGTATACGAGCTAGAACATGTTTGCAATCAAGAGCAACTGTAAAAATGCATTTTATGTACAGTAGACTTTCATAACATCCTGATTAATGTTTTGTCATTGATGACTATATTATTAACAGATGACAATAATTATACAGTTTTTTCTGTGCATTCTACTGGAACCTTATATTTCACATATATATTGTTCGCATCCTGCCGTGTGTTGTGTCTGTCTCAATATGGCAATTGTAGTATATGCAGAGTGTACCTACATTTGTATTCAAAGAGATGAGTCTTCAGTCCGATTGTAGTTGAATATGGACGTTCCTATGTCCGAATTATGCGCACATTATATTTGTTTTGCCTGTCTTGATGAATCAGACCCAAAGTATGCAGTGCCTTGTTTTTAATGACAGTTTCCATTTTGTGGCCAATGCATTTACATTATGTGTATTCAATTGTTTCCCTTATGTTCACCTTACTGTTTATATTTTATGCAATTTTTTTATTTGTAACTGAAAATTTGTTTTTAAAATAACAACAGGTATGGTGTATTTTATAGAGTTAAAAACCTGCCACAGTTTTTGTTTTCTTATTCCCTATAAATTAAGTGTTGCAATGTGATTTATAATAAACAGTATCCTGGAAAGAACTCCGATGTTGATAAGTTCTGACAAGTGAAAATGTATTATTAATGATATAATGACATTGACAGTAACCAGAAAACCAGCTGATTGTGTTTACGTCTCAGTATACAGATTTACTTGTTTTGTGCAGAGCTCACACCAGGTTTAGATAGGTCATTACACCAAACGTGGCACTGCAGATCAGCATTAAGCAGTATGCCACTTGTAGGCATTTATTCACAAGACGTCCACTAAATTACTAAGCACACCACTGCTTATTTTTTACATTGACAATCCAGTTTTATAGTAGTATTGTTTCTGAACTATGTTACTTAAAATAAGTATTTACTGAAAAGAATATATTTTTTGTATTATCTATTCTTACACTAATCAATGACTTAATATTATCTTCTTTTTAAGCTGGCTAGAAAAAAAAGTTAACATTATCAGCATCATTTGTACCATCATTAGCTTAAAAGCAATAAAACCAAATAGCTTTATGGACTCAAACATGTACACTGTATCTGCAGTATAAGCTTGTGAATGTACAATAAGCAGCTTTCATGTTAATTATACTGTTAACAATTAATATATTTATAGAAAGAGAAATTAAAAACATACTACTTAAATTGGATATATTTTTGCATGTAAATTGACTGGAAATATTAAAGATAAATGTATAATATGAATGTATAATATGAATATATATATATATATATATATATATATATATATATATATATATATGTATATTTATATTAATTTGTTGTCAGTTAATTCAGATCTCACCATCCGCTCAAGTGTCAATCTTCTTGCTTGTATTTCATCATCTATTTATATTCTCCAAGAGCCTTCCTACCAATATTACTTATGTGATAATTCCCACACAGTGCAATAGATAAGGAGAGTGGCATGACATGATCGGGGATGTGACCATGGTCTGGAGGACAGAAAATATGACAAAGAGTGTGAAAAGATGCGGCATATTACCTATATCATGAGAGGATTAATTTAAATGTACGGCTAGCATATGCGCATTCTGTTACAATGCCTTTAAAATCTATTTTTTATTTTCTCTAATATCCATTTAAATCCTAAAAAAAATATACTCTTGTTAGCAGAGGTCCAGACTGCAAAGCCCACCGATCAATAGAACCGATGTTTGTCTTGAATAATATGTGAAGAACAGCAAAACTGAGCTTGGGACTGCATATGATCTGAAAAAATCTTTATTTAGAAAATAGTCTAATTGCACATAATTTGCCACCATAGTACTTTTAGGCCCATGTTTATCAAAATCTAGCGATAAGAATGATTTTTCATTGATAAATAATCATTTTTCGCTAAAATATATCTTGAAAATAAAATCGTACATTTCCAAGGACAGAAAAATCCAAGGACACATAATAAAAACCTACCACTTTCCCTTGAAACTAGGGGCAGTTGGTTACTATTTATCTATAGACATGAGACCACAAAATCATGAAGACACAATGTATCCCTGCATTATCTAATACATTTACTTTCTTTAATATAAACTCTTGAGCAATATTGTGTTGTTTGACATACATATTACTTACTAATGAAGATTCTGTTGCATTTATACATTTCTTATCTATTTTTATCTTCTTTTTTTATACAGTATTGATAAACAAATGAAGATGTCATGACACAGATCTAACAGAAGAATATTGTTTTCTATACAGGTTTATTGTGTCTTATATTAATTATAGCACACACATTATTGAATTTACTGAAGTGCTTTTCTGGATACTATCCAAACACTAACAGGCAGATGGAATTAAATAAAAAGGTTTAGCTATATTTAAGAGCATTGGGTGAATACTTTATAGTCTGCTTATAATTAAAAGGGTTATAAACTAAAATACAAAGTGCAAGTGTCATCATTCACTTATGCTTTCATGTGCAGCTATTAAAAATACAAAACGTACAGTCAGCTGATATTTGTTGCTTTTTGCTAAATTTTATTGGTACTTACAAAATGTATTTGGATTTAAGCTTAAATGTATCCTGAACTTTTTAATTTGTATTTTAGTGGAAAGTTCAATTAATAATTCAGAATAAATTGGTCACTGCAGTTGGAAAAATATAGTCACTTACCTAACTTATCTAACCTGTTATAATAGCCACAGATATGTGGAGACATTTAAAAAATTGCAGTTAGATAAAGAAAGGTGTTCTAATGCCACTATTTTAATAAACATACTTATTCACAAAAAGTAAATAAGAGTAATGTCAGATTGTTACAGTCAAAAACACGAGATGGAACAATATTGGTTAAATAGACACTCATGTAGAGGTGTAGGATGCATTTGCTCCCCCAACGTAAGCAGGAAAAGACGCACACGTACAAAAGTACATTTAAATGCATATATTCAGTCGAATGCGTTCAGCTCTACAACACTTGCATATGCATTAGGACTTTCATTAGGAGTAACAAGTGCATATGCTTTTATATATATATATATACACAAGTTAACCCGTGCATGATACTCATGCATTCTAGTCAAATCAAGCTACTTAAGGTCTTAAAAAGGTTCTTGTCATGCATTTGGGCCTAGCCCAGGCCTCCTCAGGGGAAGAGCATTACTTCCCGATGCAAGCGCCCTTTTTAATGTGTGTTCATGAGGTAAAATTATCTCACGAAAATGAGTTTGACCCCTCAACTCGTAAATTTAGCCTTTACTACCCCTCCCATGGGGGTAAGGGGGGATGATGGTAGTTAACTGACTTAAGTATTCTAATTTTTTTGTCAAATAATGTCAGTATACAAAATTTCAGGTCAATTGGATGAGCCCTTTCTGAGAAAATAGTTTTTCCACACACACACACACACACACACTAACACACGGCGCTAGGCTTTTACTTTTTTATATTAGATAATGCTAAGAATTTAGTAGGTCAGTGTATAACTCCGCCCAACAGGTGGCGCTGCAGCATGTTTTTTTTCCACACACAGACACACGCCACTAGGCTTTTATATTATAGATATATATATATATATATATATATATATATATATATATATATATATATGTATGTATATATATATATATATATATATATATATATATATTGTGAGAAAGTACATCACTCACAGGAATCGGACACAGGTATGTTAGGATCATAAAACAGCTCCAATGCTGGTACAGCAATCATATCCAGTAACAGTACACGAAAATAACCACCACCTACATCTGGCTAGATATTATTCCCTGTCTACTCGCCGACCACTTACTGGCATCAGTGATCCCACCCACACATACAGACAGTGTCTTTATCCTCCACCCCAAGCACTACAAACAAATCACAGCAAACCAATCGCACCCATGTGGAACACCTGTGTGTGTGTGTGTGTGTGTGTGTGTGTGCTAAGAGAGGAACCTAGGGAAATCTTAACCCTGTTTGCATCCTGCAGACTAACAGTGTTCCTACCTGTTCCCTTACAGGGAACTGTGGCAAATATCCCTCTTTGCCACATACCCCTCCAATTAGCGTCACCAACTTTGGTGACGCTGACACTGCGGAGAGCACGTCCCTGCCCTTGGGACAGATCATCCCTCATGGGAACTTTGTCACCTGGTTGGAAAGTTCTAACTACAGCTGACTTATCATAGGTTTTTTTACTATTGTGCTGGACTTAATATTGCGCCAAGGAATAGCCTTGGGATACCTGGTGGCATAGTTCACTATAACCAATACATACTGATGGCCGCAGGCCGACTTCTCTAATGGGCCTACCGAAATCCATACCAATACGCTTGAATGGGGTCTGCACAACAGGGATGGGACCTATCGGGGCCCGATAGTCTGGCTTCGGACAGGTTCTCTGACATACTGGACATGTACGGCAAAACCTTTTTATTGCCACGTACACTCCTGGACAATAGAACCGGAGCAATATCCGTTTCCGTGTTTTATCTTCCCCAAATGTCCCCCACACAGATGTGTATGTGCAGCTTTGAGAACAAGTGATGTATGGATTTGTGATATTAACAATTGCTCCACAGTTCTACCCTGTACATTGGCAACTCTATACAACAGATCATTCTCTACCATATAATAGGCAATTCCCTCTGCAGGTTTGTTAGCCTTCTCTACCCCATTAATCTCAACCACATTCTTATAGACATTAGCTAAGGCAACATCTCCAAGTTGGTTTCGGCCAAAGTCTCTTAGTGGAAACAAGTTAGACAGTCCTGCCCATTCTGAGTCCTCATTGGGAAGCTTAGCCTCTTCACCCGGGGTCTCGCCAATGAACGATGCCAGGGTCTGATTTTGCATTGGTACTGGTGCAGCTCTCCTTTGTCTACACTCCCACCTCTTAGGAGGTGTATTTTCCTGAATTGTCTGGTTCAGGTTTTGTAGTAGATCTTGGTGCTTTCCATTTCCTGTTTCCTCAAGCTCCTCCATCAAGGCTGGACTTTCGGCCGGTGCTTCAATTGCCGACGTTTCCGTCTGGATTCGCTCCTGAAGGATCTGCTTGAACAGTGGGATTAAAGGGTATGGCAGTTTTGGGGCAATGACCGCTACCATTGTTACTGTTTGTCCATTCACACTAATAGGCAAAAGAGTCCTGTCATATTCCTCGGCAGTACCATGGACACAGAGTACCTTCACTTTAGGCAGATTATGCTTCAGTTTCTCTGGTAATATGGAGTTGGGAAACCAAGGACGGTTCACTACCCGAATCTACCAGAGCCAGCACCAGTTGGTGATTACCAAACACATTCATGCGGAACAAGCAGGACTTCTTGGTAACCGGACTCATTGAACAGCAGCTTGGGTAGCTTGGTTGTGTGTGTGCTTGTGATCAATCCATATGCTCTACTAACGTTGGGCACTGAGCCCTCAAATGTGTAGGCTCTTTGCACTTGAAGCAGATTGGACTTAATGCAGGTTTGGCTGCCTTTTTATCCAGCAATCTCTCCTCACCAGCATCCGGTCCACTGTTCCATATGCCAGTCTTTGACCAAGGCACAAACTTTGGAGCGGGCAACGGAGGTTTTGGCATATGCTGCAAGGCGCTGTATCTCTCCACTACAACAGCCAATTCCCCATATGACTGAGGATCCACCTTTTCGCTCCCACCTTTGGAGCCCTTGGTCCATACCCCGGATACAATGGTCAATAGCCAGAGTTTCGATCATTCTGTCCGCAGTGTTCTTTTCTGGCTCCAACCACTTCTTTAGTGTTCTACCAAGTTCAGCAAGCTGAGCCCGAACTGGTATATCTTTGGAGAGTCTCCAGTCATGAAATCATTGGGCCTCCCCTGCTCTTGTGACTCCAATCCTTGCTAAGATGGCGGTTTTTAGTCGCTGATTATCGCCAACCTGGTCCTCATCTAGGTCTATATAGGTTCGCTGTGCTTCTCCTAAAAGATAGGGAGCCAGGTATTCGGACCAAGACCCAGGTGGCCACCTGGCTCGGGTGGCGGCACGCTCAAAGGCTACTAGATATGCCTCCACGTCATCATCAGAAGTTAATTTCTGTAGCGTGGTAGTAGTTGGAGCCTCTCTATCCCGCCTCCCCTGAGCAATCTCCTCACGGAGAAGTCGGGTATTTTCCTCCTGCACTGCTGCTACATGCACCAGGGTTCTTAAAATGTCTTCCATTCCCACAGGAGTTTGTGCTGGGAAATTAAACCTAGCTTCTCTCAGCATTCAGGCAACAACAAAAGTTTCTGGGCCACACCCAATTCACAACTGAGTGAACCACAAGATGTGGTACTACAATTACCAGAGAATAAATTTGTTTCTGATTGTTTTTAAACACCTTTTTTTCAGCTGACACGTGCTGTGAAACCTTCATTGGTAAATAGCAAACAAATCAGATTTTTTTTTTCCTTGGACCCCACACAACTCACAGTCTGGATCTTTAACAAGTGTGGCACTAAAATGATCAGCAGTGTTTTAACTTTTGCTTCCTTTTGCAACAAATCAGCTGCTAATCAGTTCCCAGTATAAAGGTTTGTCTCTTCAGAGCAACACATTGGAAACATAGCATTACAACAGTTTGGTGGATTATAGTGGTCTTTAACAGACTCCACTCACCACCGTTGCATCTGGAGGCTGTGTCTTAGCTATCCTACAGATCCCACGATGACACCACTTGTGAGAAAGTACACCACTCACAGGAATCAGACACAGGTATGCTGAACCATTTAGCTGTTTATTAGCAGTTGTCAGGATGGTAAAACAACTCCAATGCTGGTACAGCAATCATATCCAGTAACTATACACGAAAATCCCCACCACCTACAACTGGCTAGACATTACTTCCCTGTCTACTCGCCGGCCACTTACTGGCATTGGTGGTCCCACCCACACATACAGTGTCTTTATCTTCCACCACAAGCACAACAAACAAATCACAGCAAACCAATCACACCCATGTGGAGCACACCTGTGTGTGTGTGTGTGTGCTAAGAGATGAACCTAGGGAAAACGTAACCCTGTTTGCAGACTAACTGTGTTCCTACCTGTTCCCTTACAGGGAACTATGGCAAATATTCCTCTTTGCCACAATATATATATACATATATATATATATATATATATATATATATATATATATATATTTTTTTTTTTATTTTTTTTAATTTATTTATTATATATATATATATATATATATATATATATATATATATATATATATATATATTATATATATGTATGTATATATATATATATATATATATATATATATTAATAAATGTGAAAGTCGCATTTACCACATAACATATAATTAAATAAAGGTATCTGTTGTTCTCCCCTTTGACGATCAAAATGGAATCTCCTTTCCTGACGCAGTCCAAATGGAGATATCAGTTATTTTAGCTATGGTAATGCACTAAAATCTGTCAGTGGGAGGGGTCAACCTATTAGAAGCATCTAGCTAGTGCTACTGATCGTCATCATTATCATTGCATCTTGTTGCACCACAGAGATACGCCTCATTTATGTGTATATATATATATATATATATATATATATATATATATATATATATATATATATATATATATATATATATGTGTGTGTGTGTCTGTGTCCAGGACTAACTCAGTTGCAATTACATGAACATGGCCTTACTGTACTTGCACTTGCCCTTTCCCTACTCTATCCCCTTTACACCTCGCCAAGTATATGGAGTCAGTGCAAAATGTGACAAAATCTTCATATTGCAGGTACTTTCAGTGTGCATTCGCATTATGGAAATGCATTATTTACTGAAAAAACTCAGATCTCGACATGAGTCCCATGATATCAAGCAATTCAGAATTTAGTAAAAGCGAACTGTTAAATGCAAAAAAAATTTACATTACTTTCATACAAATACTGTATACCATGTTTATGTGTATGCAACATTGTTACGTACAATATTTATTTTTACAATGTGATATTCTGGAGCACTAAATGCTGTACACTAAGATCAAACAGGTTCAGATCAAAATAAACCTAAAGAAATCATGACATCTGTTGAAATTTACAAGAAATAGAAATTAAAGATACAAAAGGGTAGTTTTTTTCACTTCTGAGTGGCACACTTTAGAGGAAGCTAATTGAGTAACTGTGCACATGTCAAAATAAAGACTGACCTTTAATATGGACTTATGAATCACATATTATCCATATGCTTACTTGTTGATCAGAATTTGGATGAGCATTATATAAATAAATATAATGTAATAAAAGTCCAAAAATATATTTCTACAAAGAGCTTTGACAGGCATGTAAAAATTTTGAGTGTTTTAAGAAGTAGACAGTATTTAAGAATATTTAGTTTCACTGCCTTTCTTTCTCATATATGTGTCACAAGTTCTTGGCATTGAGGCATGCAGTTGCGACTTGATGTGGGAAATCAATATGCTTCCATTGTAGCATTGGCAAGTTGTGTGTTGCCGTCAACCACAACATTAAAGGTACAGTATTATGCATGTTTCATGTAAAAAGTAAATTCAAGCAAACAATTTGACACGTAATTTAGCCACTGATTATGCTGTTACACTCTACCCTATGTACAAATTTTATTTGGTGAGGATGTGGTATATCATGCCATATATATTACATTCTGTGGTATGACTGTCACATCCTTCCTGTCCTGAAACCTGGGATCTATGTGTCCTGTTCTACACTTCCTTCTCTGCTTCTTGGTTGTGAGTTCCTCCGTGCTTTATTTTCTCCTGTTGATGTAGAGCACTGTCTATTATTTAAAATTTCAGTTGCTGCTTCTTTCTGGCTTGTCTCCTGAAAGTAATCACTACAAAACACAATATTTCCTCAAGTTCATAGAGTAACTGGAGGCCCTGCATGCTACTCTGGTTTGTTATTTGCCCTAATTATCACTGACCATTCTGCCTTGTTCTGTAGGACCCTGACCACTCCGCTAGTCCAGTTGTTAGCCTTCCTCTAAAGTCCTAGCTTGTTCTGTATATTTTACTTTTTTCTTTCGATTCTTTTCCTTACCATCCTTATTCTTGGTTATGTCTCTATCTGTCTTCTGCTCCTCTTTCCTGACTGGCACCCTTTAATGTCTATCTACACTTTAAGGGACTTTGTGTGGTAAGTCCTGGTGGCAAATGAATACTTGAGATCACCTCCTGCAAATATAGGCAGAAGTACATGTTGAGTTTCAGTTCCTTCTTTCTTTCCTTCGGGTTTGGATGTTGTGCATGAATTTTTGTCATTGTCTCTTCTATGGTGCTAATTCTGCACAATGTATAATCTTATTTGCTCTCTTTCTACTCTGCCTTATGTTCATATTTGCTTTTATTTATGTTGCTCTTATAAAAGTGTTTGATTTCTACTCCAATGACAACCTTAGCAGGCGGGGTTTCCAATTATCTCTTTGCAATGGTTATTAGATTATACATGTGTTTTACTAAATATTTATACAAATCAAACAATAAATCCTGCATAGAAATTGAGTATATTTCCCCTTTATTAATATGTAAAATACACATTTGTAGGAATACATAGGGATTTTAAACTCTATTCAAAAAACAACTAGCATGGTTCATAGTGGACATAAAATATTCTTATTAATGGCATATCCAACAGAGGAATCCTACAAATATTTACAGTAGTTTCATGAAGTTTAGTCATTGTAGTTAAATACAATGTTACTAAAAATATGTATGTACTCACTCTTGGATTTGGTGGAAGTCTATGATAAGAAGACAACTAAACTTCAACATTTAGGTTTTCAAATATAAAGCATAAATGTAAAGTAAACTGATCAGTCTTGCCCTGACTTTTCACTGCAATATTGATAAAATTAATATAGTCAGTTTGTCAAAGTCAATGCATTAATCACTATGGGCCTGATTCATGTTCGGACACAATTTGCACGCAAGTTGAGGTTTAAAAAAGAGCACAGAATTTAAGTGTAGCTCCAACCGTATTCAAGTTGAAGCAGATCTCAAGGTGCATTTCGATATGAATCTGTGTGTAAGAATGTTCTGCCTAAGCAGTACTTGCTTTTCGTAGACAGACAGAACAGATTTCTATTAAAAAATAAGTAAGCCACTATTAATGTTATAATTACTAATATAACTATGGGTTTCAAACAATTTTTATTTTATTTTTTTACAGTCAATATATAAATCAAGATGCTTTAAATGCATATTATACATACAATGCATTTTAATAGTCTATCTTACTTACATATATACGTTCTATGCTAGCTAGTGACACGCATACATGTAGTTTTCAAAACAAAACTATGCTGTGTCAGTCATCACTATCAGTTAGCAATTACACCTGCCCTGTAGCTGGTTCAAATAATACGGCTAAAATCAAGTATATTTAGGATAAACCTAGGACTTCAGTTAGCTGCATCTGTGTAGAATGCCCTTGGCGCACCCTTACTGTACATGGCCTATGTTAAACCGCCCCCGATCCACCCCTCAAGTCGTAGGGTAAAGTAAGTGTCATTTGCGTTTGGACATGTATTGCATGCAATTGCATTAATTAGCATAAGATCTGTTTCTGAGCATGCGCAGAGCTAGTTCACACAAGATATGCTATGAAAATTGTTGTACATCAGAACATGAATCAGCCCTATATGTCACAATATTGCACAACCTATATACGATATTAGGGTAACACCACACAAACTGAATACTGGAATTTATTTTCATCTAAAGAATTGCATTGATACATGAGTCAGAAATGTACATAGAATATACCAGACAGGTAACTGCAAATTTTGCTGAAAATATTTTTTTTTAAAAATGCTCAGTAGTTTAAAATTTAAAAAATCCATTTACCTGGTACTACACAAATTGCAATAATCAATGTCAGCTTTCAGTAAATTAAGATACATTTGCATCTCTAAAATAAACAAAGTTATGGTCTAATTGGCATAAATTCTCCGTACAAATCCATATTAGAAAAATCTGGGTAATAACACAAAGAATAATTATTATAGTATTATCCAAACATGTCAAAATGACACAGAACACTTTACTAAGTAAACCCTTCTAACTTTAAAACTATACTTTGAGTGGGCTTAATGCATTATGCTACTTCAATTATTTACATTTTGATAAACAAAAATGATAATTCTACTAAATGAAAATACAAGTGATAGGAAATGGGTGATGATTAGGATTGGAAATTTGTACAAAACAAAATATGAAGTCACTGCAACTAAGCTAATAACAAGAAATAACCTCAAATTCTATAAATTAATTTAAGTTTCTGAGTAGGAACCTCTTACCTCTTGGTCTCATGTTATTACTGTTTAATTACAATGTAAAGTGCTATGGAATATGTTTTTATAGATCAATACATTTAAAATAATAATAATAATAATAATAATAATAATAATAATAATAATAATAATATTATTATTATTATTAGTAGTAGTAGTAGTAGTAGTAGTAGCAGTAGTAGTAGTAGTAGTAGTAGAGGTGGTAGCAGTAGTACTTACTCAGGTGTATAACTGGAGAAGTGACATATATTTTAAGTAATAGCATGTGCTTATTTTTGAAATGTTAGCTTTTATTATCAATTATAAATATTGTTGAAACTTGGCAGTCAGTGAGCGTTAACACAAATACATTTCAAATTTGGATGTATTAATAGTTTTAACTTTAAATATAAATAACACCAGTTAAAATATATTCTTATTCAGTGCTTAGCGATTTCATTACCAATGCCATATTTGGTGCTAATTGATGTTACTTGCATCACGTGACATTTTTTTGAGTATTGTTTGATAAAAATACATGGCTGCATAAAATTGCATAGATTCTTGCCTTGTGCTTTTATATAGAGCAAATCAATAAGCGTTTTACAGTATTTTTATTTTATGTATTATATATTTATAACAATAAGTAAGTATGGAAGTTTGTTTTATAAAAAATAATTGGGTAAAATTAAATATGCTTGCTGTGATATAAAGGGTCATGTCCCTAATGTGAATCCACCAATTCAACAGACAAATTCTGATATCTTGAAGAGCACAAATCTGTCATTTAGACTTTCTTACAAAGTTGCAGATGAGCAAATACCTCACTTTTATAAACTCATCCAAGCCTTTGGCCAATAAGATCTATTTTTGCAGCATTCTACATCAAATGGATCATGATATAATAAAATGACATAACATATGAAACAGATGGTAAAGATGACCCTATGAAAATTTGTTTACAATCTAAGAGGTGTGGGGCACACTTGGGGTCTGATTTATTAAGGAATGTAAATGCCTATACGAGCTGTATTTTGTATAAAAGTGCTCTGTGCATACACAGAAATGGATTATACGCCTATGAACACAAGTTCATAAATTCCTTAAGCTGCAGTGTTTTGTGTGGCGTATAGGCAGAGCTTACTTACACCCGTATTCAACCAGAAACTTTTCTAGAGATCCTCTTCTTGTGTCATATGGGCGTACCTGCTTGCATTTTGCATCTGTTAAAAGAAAACACAACTTGAGCTCACTTTGCGTTCCTTAATGAATCAGGCCCTTGGTGCATAAGCCAACATGATAACAATTGTAGCTGTTGGTGGAAATATATGTTTATTTATTTATACAGGCACTATGTTAGTTGCAGATTTCAGGTAGCAGATAATTATAGGTGCAATGCTAATTTCAGGTTCTGTGCAATTGATAATTACAGGTATTGTGCTAGTTCCTTTTCTGGCCAGATAATGATTATAGGTACAGTGCTACTGGATCAGAGCAGTTGATGATTTGTCATACAAAAGCTCTGGCCTAAGTAGTACTGTACTAATTTCAGCAAAGAGATGAGGCAGACAACATGCTGTACTGATTTAGTCATGTAAAAACACTTTGATTATTAAGGGTAGACTTTATTTCAATAATAGACTGACTTTTATATATTAATGTACAATAGTTGGTTGATTTGCTCTTTAAAACAGTAAAAAAATAAAAGTCTAGTCTAGAAACATTGCAAAGTTTTGGGTCTATGGATTTCTGGCCAAGGGGAGATTTGGAAGGATTTTTTGCACTTAAAAGCACTAATTGTTGAGTATTATGAGAGACCAGTTGGTAGTCATTGCCAGTTGTGTACCACTCTGCCTTTGCAATCAGTCAGTTTCATCTGTCATTTTTTTCTTAATGCTATACAATCTGAACATCACAAGAAGGACCTTAGTGTGTGTGGTTCATTGGCAACTGAGACAAGGAAGGACCAAGCTAAGGAATTGCCCCATCCTGGAAACATCTGAAAACTATAAAAGAGGTGCTAAATGAATCTACCTACTCACACCACCTAAATGTACTGACTTGAAACTTCAGATAATTTATTAATTGATGTTAGGCAATTCTGTTGATTTATATACATTTTAGGTACAACATATGGTTTAGGATGCTAGTTTCGAACACTTTCTAACTTTTATATTATATATTTATTTGGTTTAATGTGACTGTAGGGTCCAGGATGTTAGCTTGAAAACTCATCCAAGACTGTATATTCCAGTTGGAGGAATATTACCTGGAATATAAGTTTTAGAATATTACTGTTGGGATGTGTCCCTAATTTTACATTACAAATATAAGGATTTATCTGCAATGTAAGGTCTAGGATGTTAGCTTAGTTACCCGTGATAGACCTTAAATTTCAGATGTAATTGATATAACTGCAATGCAATCTTTAAATGTTATCTTAATAATCCACATTAAACTGTATAATATAAATATATTTAAGTTATCAAGGTAGCTACAATGTAAGGTCTAGGATGTTAGCTTAGGAACACATTGTAGACCTTACATTGCAGGTATAACTAATTCACCTTGAATTTAAAGTTTCTGATGGAAGCTTAGGAGCTGCTTTTATACTCTATATTACATGTTTACCAGATGTACAGGTTTCCATACTGTAGTACAATGTAAGGTGTAGAATGTTAAATTATGAACCCATCTGAACCACGATCAATGTAAGATGGCAGTAAATATACCCTTTTTAGTTTTGACACATAATACCATATCAATAAATTAAATATTTTTCCTCTGTTATGAAAATATTTTTCTAAAAATTAGCAAATGACAGAAGGAACTAAGACACATTATGATGAAAAAGCAAGTAAGGAATACCATAGAACCCCGTTTAGAAAACAACTATAACCAAATAACATTATTGTCTGACATTTTTGTTGCTTAGATAAAGAGTTTTATTCATGGATTTTAAGTTTCATCAGAAATGTACTTTATTCATTCAGTGTAAGAGTTTCAACTACATTCAAATAATGATAGAAAATATATACCTTGCTTTTGGATGCAATATTTGAAAAATGAAAATGTCACTGCTTAATGTATCCACCATGAATGGGTTAATAATTTTAGCATTCTATTCTTTTATATAAAGGCTTATTTAAATGTTTATCAGTTGTGAGATGTGGAGCAGTCCTGGAGATTCACAAGGGAGGACTGCTCATTGCCTATGCATGGGAGCGTTGTAGGAAGATTAAAATAACATTGAGTATATTCTGTAAATGAAGGAGAGAACTAAAAGAAGCCTCTAGAGTCCATTATAAATTTTAATAATACATCAAGGTAATGTAACTGAATAACCGATCTCTGAGGGAAGAATCACAACATTTGGCTAATATTACAATTTAAATTATGAAAACAAAAAGAGCTTTTAGTTAATCTTGTCTTTCTGCTTTTATTCTTCAGGCTCTTTTTTATTTTCCCTGAATCCAAAACACCATGTAAACAAATAAAAGTATGGGAGAAAATAAACACTTTGGCATCTCAGTAGATTAATTAATGCGCTTCATCCTTGGCACCGGTAGTCAAAAATTATGTGCATAAATAATATCACTAATTAAAAAGATGCAGATTAACATGCAAATAATGTTAATGAGGATCTGCAATTCCAGAGTGGATTCGCATAACATCAACAATTTAATGGGTTGGAAGGCTTGTGTTTGCATTACATTAATAAATTTCAAAGACCTTGCATAAAAAAAAGTTCTGTTGGAGCCTCCGTCTCCCACTTGTGAGTTGTAAATTCTGTGGGCAGTAGCAAGCACTCATAGGCAGATGCCAAAGTCATTATCTCAAAGACTGTTGAGATGCTGCCATGAGCCAGTGTGGCCAGCTGTTGGGAACTGGGCAGTAGGCACTGCACTGTGCCAATTAATCGCAATAGGTAGGCAGTTTTGATATCTAGTTAAAATGATAAATATTTTGTTCTTTTGCCGCTAAACCAAGAGGGAAATCATGTTTAAACAGGCAAAGTTCTTACCTAAACTTACTAACCTTTGATGTGTCATGGATGTTTGACTATGTAATATATATTATTGATTTAAAGTCACATCATAAATAAAAATGTATATTTATTAGGAAAGAGAATAAATTAATTAGTAAGACATCAAAACAAATAGTAGAAATCTATAACATAAAAATATTGTTAACACCTCTGCTAACTGTTCTTTTGTTCAAAGGCTGCTAATATTATTGGTATCCTACTTTTTAATCATGCAGCAGTGAAGTGTGAATGTCTTTTCTATTGTAGTGCCAGTGTTTAAGCAAACTGAGGTGGGTGGAGCTAAAACAAACTGTAACCACTCAGAACAATTAAATAACAAAATAATTACCAAAGCTAACTGTGAAGTGCTTGACAAAGATATGTGAAACATGCTTCTCTTTATGAAGCAAAGTTCATTCAGTAAACTGTTTCATGCTATGCTCTCTGTACGGTTCTGCAAACCTTTTGTGGTGTCTTGTAAATAAATGATAATAATGGTAATAATAATAATAATAATAATAATAATAATGTATATCCAACATGTTTTTTTTTTAAATCTATTTTGAGTAGCCTGTATTTATATGCTGAAATTGTTTAAAGAGATGGAACCTGATGCAGAGTTGGTCACAAATTGAGCATAATTTACAATCAGTAGAGCTGCACTTATAAATAGTGTATTTATGCCCATATGTGGGGCATACCTTAAGATCCAGGTCTGCACCAGTAGCATATGTTTCCAGTTTATACCAGGTACATGTCACAGACACTTATGTCCCACTTGTGCTCATGTTTTTAACCACTTGTTTTATGTGCAACAAACACAGTCATTATTAGGCATCAATAAAACTTCTAAAGCCTCTCTAATACAGCAGAAACCACTACCTGTCTCGTGTACGGAAAAAAACTTTGGCTTAAGCATGCACACAAAAATATGCCCAAGGGACAAAAAAAAGCACCAGTCCATGTCAGTGGTGCAATCGCAAACAGCCAATCACAAGTGTTTTTTTAGTACTGGAGACAGTCATCATCATCATCCACTATTTGGCCCTGGCCACTCACAAATGATATGTCTTTCTCAGACGTATATGTACCTTCTTCTGGTCTGCATTTGCTCACAATTGCTTGAACATGCCCTTACTGGCCTATGTTACAACGCCCCCATCTGACCCTGTATTGCCTCTCTAGGCACATGCTGGTATAAGTGGCAGAATCATGAGAATTGCATGGGCATCTATGTGTACACCCAATTTCTAGGCATGGGCAGAGCAATTTGACGCAAGATACGCTACACAAACTAGTGTAGTACTCACTTTGCCTTATCCCCATGGTTTATAAGATTTTTCTAACCATGGTTTCGAACTATCAGTAAATTGGGTGACCATTAGTAAATAACAAATGTATGCCTGTCAGTAAGAAAAATTAAGATCAGGAAATAGATCTACATAATAAATGGGAATGCTATTCATTTAATGTTGGGACTGGTTGGGAGGATGGAAGCCTAATTATCAAACATGGGAGCTATTAATATTATGTCAGGGCTGTATGGCGGAAATAGGCATATTTATTAAATGGGAATGCTAACAATTAAATTATGGGGCTGTTTGGGTGGAATCTATCTCTTTCTACTGGTATTTTTCCACCACTATTCAAGCATGCAGTGATTACTCTCATTTTAAAAAAAACAGAATTCTGACCCTAACTCTCTCATAAATTACCGCCCCATCTCCCAGCTCTAATGCCCCTCCATGCTTCTCGAGAGAATTGCCTACACCCGCCTCACACACTTTCTTACAGCAAACAACCTATTGGATCCTCTTCAGTCAGGCTTTCGCTCTCAACACTCCACAGAGACTGCGCTGACCAAAGTTGTCAATGATTTGATCACAGCAAAAAATAATAACCAATACTCTCTTCTAATTCTCCTGGATCTCTCTGCTGCATTTGACACTGTTGACCACTCTCTCCTCATACAAACGCTACAATCCCTAGGTCTTGAAGGCACTGTCCTATCCTGGTTCACATCCTACCTATCTAATCGCTCTTTCAGTGTTAATTTCTCTGGATCCACCTCTGCTCCGCTTCCTTTATCAGTTGGAGTTCCACAAGGCTCAGTCCTAGGTCCGCTGCTATTCTCTATCTACACCACTTCTCTTGGAAAACTAATAAGCTCCTTTGGATTTCAGTATCATCTCTATGCGGATGATACACAAATTTATCTATCCTCTCCTGATCTTTCACCATCTGTGTTGTCTCGCGTTACTGACTGTCTTTCTGCCATTTCATCTTGGATGTCTTCTCGCCAACTCAAACTCAATCTTTCAAAAACTGAATTAATAATATTCCCACCCAAAAACAGAAATGCCTGACATTTCTATTTCTGTTGATAACATGACCATAAATTCCACCCCGCAAGCTCGTTGCCTAGGTGTAATCCTTGATTCACAACTGTTGTTTATTCCCCACATCAACTCTATATCTAAATCATGTTACATACACCTAAAGAACATTTCCAGAATACGCACATATCTGACACAAGACACCGCAAAAACATTAATTCACGCACTCATCCTCTCCCACATTGACTATTGCAATTCCCTCCTTACTGGTCTCCCCAAAGTCAGACTTGAACTCTACAATCTATTTTGCACGCAGCGGCTAGATTGATTTTCCTTACAAACCGTTATTCTTCTGCTGAGCCACTCTGTCAGTCTCTACATTGGCTGCCTGTATTTCAACGAATCCAATATAAAATTCTTCTACTAACATACAAGGCCATCAACAAACTTGCACCGACATACATTTCCTCACTTGTCTCGAAATATCTCCCTATTCGACACCTCAGTTCTGCACAAGATCTACGTCTCTCCTCCATTCTCATCACATCCTCCCATTCTCGGTTACAGGATTTTTTCCGGGCTGCACCCACTTTGTGGAATTCCCTCCCACGCACAGTAAGACTTTCCTCTAGTCTTCAAACCTTCAAGCGTTCACTGAAAACCCACCTCTTCAGACGAGGTTATGATATTCCTCAACCATCATCTTAATTTCCCTAGATTACCTTATTACCATCCTCTACACTGCTAATGCAAGCCAAAAACCTTCTGACCAACATTGCAACACACATAGCCCACTCAGTACTTTTACCTTTGCAGTCTGGCTGGTCCATTGTGCAATATGATGTAGTACATGCCCTTGTGTTTCTATCTCCCATTGTCTTATAGATTGTAAGCTTTCGAGCAGGGTTCTCTTACCTCTCTGTCTGTATGTATTACCCAGTATTGTCTTATTAATGTTTGTTCCCAATTGTAAAGCCTTACGGAATTTGCTGGCGCTATATAAATAAATGTTGATGATGATGATGATGATGAAGGAGGCCTGTTTATTAAATAAAAAAATCTATTGATTTAATATTATTATTATTAATAATTTTTATTTATAGGGCGCCACTAGGTATCCGTAGTGCCGTACAGGGACAGACAGAAACATGATACAGGGTGAGACAGCACGGTACAGTTAACAAAAAGCACAGTATCTCAGAAGCTCAATGTACAGCTAGATGAGAGGTGAGAGCCCCCAGCGGGGTAAAGAGAGGGGTAGAAGGGCAGGAGGACCTCACGGAAGAGACAAGGAGCTGGAGAGCAGAGTTAAGGTGGTGGACAACAGAAGGAGAGGAGGCCCTGCTCGAAGGAGCGTACAATCTAAGGGGAGGGTAGGATGGACAGAGACGCAATGGTAGGAGGAGGGAATGGGGAGAATGGAGGCTGAGACGGAGAGGGGGGGAAAGGAGAATGAAAAGGAGGGAGTTAAGAGGGGGACAGGAGGTAGGGCAGGAGTGGGAGGGGGGGTAGGGGGAGACTGGGAGGAGGTCAATTAGGTGGGGGACTGGAGGGCTTTAAGGAAAAGGTGGGTTTTTAAGGCCCGTTTGAAGCTGGACAAGTTGGGGGAAGTTCTGATGGAGCGGGGGAGCTGGTTCCAGTGGAGGGGGGCAGTGCAGGAGAAGTCTTGGATGCGAGCATGGGAGGAGGTAACCAGGGGGGAAGAGAGATGGCGGTCGTTAGCCAAACACAGAGGGCGGGATGGAACGTGAATGGAGATTAGGTTGGAGATGTAGGGAGCAGTGGAGTTGGAGAGTGCCTTGAAAGTAAGAGTGGTTGAGGGGGAGGTAGGCCTAGATTATTCACTTATTGCTTAGCTTTCCAGGAGGGGAATAATAACTCTCTTTTCAAGGGCAGCACAGTGTTGGAGAAGGTATTGTGCTTGTAGAGGGCTAAGCATGTCCACACCGTAGGATGACTATGCCTCCTCGGCAGTGCACCTCTGCTGAGAAGCAGCATCTATTTTGACCAAGATAGGAGAGGGGCGCCTGTATTCTCCCTTGCCCAAGGCACTAAAATATCTAGCTACAGCTCTGAGACATCCTATTTGTGGTTGAAGTTGATAGACACATCTGGTCACTTTGCTTATTAGACAATGGTGTTCATAACTAAATGTAATCATTTAATAACGTAGTGTGAATTTTCCAGTTGACAGGAATATTTAAAATATAATGAAATGTTGAAGGACATTAAATATTTTAAATGTAAAAAACCCTTTTATCAACTTCAATTACTTTCCTAGTTATATAAATAGGATCTAGGGAAAAGTTACCATCTGCTTCTAATTTTAACAACATCAAGATACAGACCCAAACACAAAAAGGTCCACAAGAAAATTTCAACAGGTAAGAATGAGTTAATGGCACTTTCCAATTTAAAATCTCTACATAAGTATATGCAGTGTCTAGCAAAGCTCCATCAAAGTAGCTTGGTAAACTCAGTGTCATGCTCTCTTGTGCTAGTTGCATGTCAAAGTGCTGAGGAAAGAATGTTCTACATCCTAAACCAGTGGAAGTTGAGTGACCATGATATATTATGTCCCCCTTGCACTACTACACTGATAACAATGACATCAGAGGAATGGCTCAAGTGAGAGACAGCTTGTCAATGGATAATTGTTCTGTTTAGGAGTTCACTGACATCTCTCATATTACCAATTAGAAAAAGGCATAGATGCCCTCATAGGTCCCGCCATCCACTACCGATGGACATATCCACTTAATCTAAAAGTACTTACTTGAACACCCACTACATGATATTTCTAATTTAGAGAATGAACAAGATTGTCTAGCTAGATTGGTTCTCTGGCATTGCTAACAAAGCAGCAGACAATTATGAGGCCAAAAGTAAAACAAAGTGCTGATATCAGTACTGAGACCCTCTGGAACACTATCGTTGGTCAACATAGTTGGTCAACATCTGATGAGAGGCCTACCTTCTAGAGAGGGACTACTTTTTACCCCCCTCTATTTACATTATAGCTAATCAAAGTGTCACGGGCACTAGGAGTCTTGCCCAGGATTTCACCAGTTGACTATGCTTACCAGAGAGGCGGGGTTTGTACAGTGGTCCTCTATCAGCAGGGTGAATAGTGGAACGTATATAACAGCAGATGGAGAGAGGATGCCAATGGAAATGATGATAGTTAGTGACTTGCAGCTATACTGGTAAATGAGTCAGCGACTTGCAGTTATATTGGTAGATGAGTGGGCGACTTGCATCTATAGTGGAAAGGCAGGTTTGAACCACGGAGACCAAGTTGGACGTGAGCAGGTGAAGGAAGGTAACAGGAGAGTCAGTGGTCTGCATACAGCAAGTTGTACCACTGCTATGGTAAGAAGACTTGTCCATGTGCAAGTAGGTAGCGGGGAAGTCAGTGGTCTGCGTACAGCAAGTTGTACCACTGCTATTGTGAGAAGACTTGTTCAGGTGCAGGTGGATAGCGGGGAAGTCAGTGGTCTGCGTCCAGCAAGTTGTAGCACTGCTATGGTGAGAAGACTTGTCCAGGTGCATGTAGGTAGCGGGGAAGTCAGTGGTCTGCGTACAGCAAGTTGTACCACTGCTAGTAAGTGAGGAGTAGATCAGGTACGGATGAGTGAAGGCATGCAAAGAGTCAATAACGGTATGAAGACACTGAGATTACAGAGGAACTTGTTCCAAACAGATATGCAGCGTTTACAGCTAATAGTCTATAACGGTATGTATACCGCTGCTGAGTAGAGAGGCTTGCACAGAGCGGATATGCGGGATAATAACTGATAGTCAATCACAAGTGTGCATATCACTGCTGAGTAGAGAAGCTTGTTCCAAACAGATATGCAGCGTAACAACAAATAGTCTATAGCGGGTATGGATACCGCTGCAGGGTAGAGAGGCTTGTCCTAAGCGAATATGCAAGGTAACAGTTGATAGTCAATAAAAAGTAAGCATACCACTGATGAGTAGAGAAGCTTGTCCACGAGAATATGCAGGCACAGCAGGGACGCTGAACGGTTGTAGCGGGTATGGGAACCACAGCTGAGCAGAGCATGTAATCAGAAGCCAGCTGAGGACATGAGCAGGATACAGGAGTCTGTAGCGGGTATGAGAACCGCTGATGAGCAGAGCAGGTAATCCAGAAGCCAGCTGAGGACAGGATACAGGAATCAGTAGCGGGTATGGAAACCACCGATGAGTAGCACAGGTAATCAGCAGGAAGCTGAAGACACTAGCAGGACACAGGAGATACCTTCAGAGACTCACAGGGAATGAGACTCAAGATCAGGCAACGAGGTAATGAGCACAGGTGCCTTAAATAGGGAGACGTGCCTGATCCACCAATGAGATTAAAAGCAAAGGTCATAAGTTCTTGGATGGTGGCATGCGCAGTGCATCAAGATGGCGGGCGGCCATGGCTCAGGACAGGCGCCGGCAGGAAGGCTAGGGAATCATGCACCAGCGCAGAGGCACTCACGGTCCGGTGAGTGACACAAAGATTTTTTTTCCACCATCAGTTCCTAAGCCTGAAAGTAATACAGACCTTTCATTTAGACTTTTGTTGGTCTGATGAAGCAATAATAACATTCATTGATACTGTGGAGGCATCTATCGCATTTACCTAGTTTTTGCTCTCCATCGCTGATGTGGCAATTGAAATAATAAATACGTTGGAAGGGTGCTTCAATGCCAAATTAAATTCCTGATAACTCTAGCAGTTTGGGATTTCTAAAAGGTATACTACTGTTAATAAATTAAGATTGTACTTGTCACAAGTTAGCTTGTACTGAAGTCTACTTGCTGGTACTGACGCAGCTGAGCTAGGAGGCGCAGAGTCTAATGCACCTCTGGTCTTCACCAGGGACCCCGGCAAGGGAGTCTAAAGTTTGCTGCAAGAGACATGCAGGTCACGGTCCTCCAAGTTAGCCACCAGCGAACTAGCCTGTGTAGAGAAGTAGTTGTGTAATCCAAAGTGAGGTCGTGTGGGGTGTGAGGTACAAAGGGATGAGGCAGAAACAAAGTCAGGAAGCCAGAGGACAAACCAAAAGATACTAAGCAGCCCAAAGGAGAATCAAAGTGCATGGTCAGGTAAAGCCAGGTCAAAAGTCGAACTGGAGTGCTGGAGCATAAGGAGACCTTCATAGTCTGGCACCCTAATGGTGCCTCAACCTTCCTTAAATAATGTGAGAAGGCTTTTGATTGATGGCCGGTGGACAGCGTCCTGTTGCTTAGCAACGGAGATGCGGGTGTAGTGTATATGCACCTTCAGGATGCCGTTGCTAGGCAACGGAATGCGGCTTTTCAGAGAGAAAAGGCGACCGTCCCTGGTACCTAGCTAGGAAATCCAGGGACAGTGCCTGACAGTACTTCTGTACAACTTAATTTCAAATTGGATATATTCACAGAAAAAAACATCTCTAATACTGAGCCTAAATGAGCATAATAGAAAATGATAAAGTATCCTCAATTTCCTCTCCACCCGGGTTTGTGGAAAGAATCCAAATGGCACCATGCATTGTATTTGATCCATGGTCACTTGCTGTGGGATTTACATTTTCGCCAGCAGTCTGCATATCTCACACTATCCTTCCTTCTCCCAACCGCATCAAGGGGGATATACAGAAGGTAAGCTATTACACTTGCTTTAAATCAAAATTGACTAGAAATTGGCCAAACAGCTTTCTTTAAAAATCAATTTTAGTAGGTTTTGGTCAATTTTTTTTAAAAATGGAATTTATCAGGGAATTTTTAAATGTTTTACAATGCTAATTTTCAGCCTAAGCAGCCTAAGATAAATTTTCATTTAAATTATTAACAGTGTTGGTGTGTTTCATCTCTTTCATATTAGTCTTGTCAGTGTGTGTATAGTGAATGTTTGAGTAATTTATACTGTCAATTTGTGTTTGTACTGTTAATAGTACTGTTAATAGTATTGTCATTGTGTCTGTTGAAGTGGATATTTTCCAGCTTATTTGTTAGGAAGTAGAAATAATTCATAAAAACAAGCAGGAATTTGGGGAGAAAGGTGAAGTGGCCAGGGGAAAAGCCACTTTGCATTACAAGTTGATATGTTGCTGATTAACATTGAAAGCTTATTAACAATATTAAACCCCAAAGAAAGTGGCCTTTATGTATTGCGCAGAAAGATGCCTCTAAGTTTTATAAACTTTCATTATGTCTATTAAGGTAAAGTAGCAATAGTTTCCTTTGTTGGAGGATTGCAGGATATATTACCTAATAGAGGAGTACAGCGGCACAAAATGTCTTTCTTAAAGCCTTATCTGTCAAAGTAAACTTCTTCAATGGAAAAGAATGTAGGAGACCTTATACATTTATTCAAATCACTTTTGAATTGAAAGGCTGCAAACTTTGTTTAAACATGGTATGGCTGCTTTAAAATGTAGTTTCTTGATCTATTATAAAAGCATATTAAGGGCATCACTAAAAATTTACCAACTCTGTAGTAGGCACAGGCCTCTGTTGCATTGAGCACTAAACCTGGTGAGTATACTGCAACCAAAAACATTGACAGCAGAAATAAAGCCATACATGCAGGAGGAGGGCGTGGTGACATTTCACGTCACCATAGCCCCGCTTCCACTATAGGAAAGCCGAAATTCACTGCATTGAACGGAGTGGGTGGAGCTTAATGACGCGATTAAGCCCGCTCCCTCCATTCACTGCCGTAAATTTCGCCAAATTTCGGGAGTTTTGCCTACTCTTCCGGGAGTCCGGGAGGACTCCCCGAAATTCGGGAGCCTCCCGGGAATTCTGGGAGAGGAGGCAGGTATGAATAAAGCTGATTAAAACATGAATGTTATTGTTGTTGTTGTCTTTTGTTTCTCTATGTATTTTCATGGAAACAGCAAATATTGTTTCCTGTTTACTAATGTTTATTCTACAAACATCTCTAATGATACTTTAAGTTAAGACTCTGTGTAGGATCCCTTTAATGTTTGTAAAATACAGCCTATTGCTGGTGAGGATCCAGTAAAAAAAAATTAATGCAAACATTTAAACTTAACATGTTCTAAAAAGTGCTATCCAAAAAGTAAGGTCTCGGCTTTCACCCCCACTCCATCAATCGATACCATGCTATATTTGTTTTCCCCTTTCCTTTAGGATGTAAGCTCTCACAAGCATGGCCCTCTTTGTGTTCTCCGTCTACTATTCCATCACCCTCTGTACCTCTTGGCCTGCTTCCCAGCTCAGGCCTACTTCACGCTGGTCACTACCATCACTCTCACTCACTGACCTGTAAATAATTTAATCTGCATTAACGTTTTTTCTGTATTATGTAATATGTAATGGATCACTGCTTTCTGTATATATCATGTACAGTGCTGCTGACCTTTTGTGGCACCTTTATAAAAAAAAGATAATAATAATAAATAATAATAAGATACTTTATAACATGTATTAATTTGGATTTATTTTATATGTATTGTAAAAATGTTTTATTATATTGCAATGGACTGGATGCCTATTAAGGCATGCTATATATATTTTAAACAATATACCTTCATGTATACCACCTTTGTAATAGCATTGACATTTTTATTGAAAACACTCTGCAATATTAGAGAAAGACATACATTGCCTTGTCAATAATAATTTTATTCTATTATATGATGGATTTATGTGGGTTTGTTAAAGAGTTCACCTGGTGTGAGGTCCTGTGCTAGTCCCTGACTTGCTTTGCTGTGTGGGTCTCATATGCTTTGATGGATTCACAGAGGTCATGCGTCTTAGATGACATGGCATGAACTGCAAACATTGAGTTGCAGCAGTATAACCTCTACACAATGTGCCACAGTTGCAATATTTTGAGACTGTTATATTTGTACAGCTCTGCATTTAGCCAGCTGCTGGTATTGACCTGAAAAATACCTGAACTTCAGGCCTACATAAGCAGCTTCGTGTGAACAGCTCACTACCAGTTTATTGAACTTGTCTTTGTAAACTAGTGTCTTTACACTAGTGTTTCTGTTACTCTTTGATTGTTTACCTCTGTTTTGACCTTTGGCTTGTACAACTACCCATTTAAACCCTTAGGCTTTTTGCTCTAAATAACTACCATGCTTTTGACCACTGACTATTTTTGGACTCCACTCTTCGTTACAGAAAACACCCTTATACCTAATGGTAGCCCTACGGGCAGCATGGTGGCTAAGTGGTTAGCACTTCTGCCTTACAGCACTGGGGTCATGAGTTCAATCCCCGTCCATGGCCTTATCTGTGAGGAGTTTGTATGTTCTCCCTGTGTTTGCGTGGGTTTCTTCCGGGTGCTCCGGTTTCCTTCCACACTCCAAAAATATACTGGTAGGTTAATTGACTGCTAACAAATTGACCCTAGTCTGTGTGTGTGTGTGTGTGTTAGGGAATCTAAACTATAAGCCACAATGGGGCAGGGACTGATGTGAATGAGTTCTCTGTACAGCGATGCAGAATTAGTGGTGCTATATAAATAAATGTTGATGATGATGGTAGTAAGACTGTTTATATTCTCCTGCAAGTTTGAATTCACTCTACTCACTAATTTTGTTGTGCTGTTACAAAATGTTCCTGAAATTGAAGGAAAAAACTGGTTGTATATGAATTCCGCAGTAGCTAACATTCCGGAATCTCTTACAAATCATCCTGCAGATGCAAACTTTATGCTGGAAAAATTAGACAAATTGCAGGTTACCATTACCATCCCAGTCCCAGCTGAACCTTCCCTGACTCCCTCAGGGGGACCTCTTTGTGTATATTACTAGAACTAAAACAATGGCTTTGCCCCCCCAAAAATGAAAGGCTCTGTAGGTGGAGGTTAGCATGGACAATATGAAAAATAAATAGCCCTGGCCTGTATCTCTCTCTGGAAAGAGGAGATAAAATCCTCAACTTGCTATCTAGCTTTCTTTAGACCTTTACAGCAGGAATTGATAGCCCCCATAGTTGTGCTACAGCTGATATTGCCTTACCCAGGTTATGATAAAGTTTCAGAAACCAGAGGCTTCATAGATTAAACCACATAATTTCGGATAGAGGTGCATGGCATACACTAAACATAATAAATTCCATGTTAATCTGAATGTCTAGATCAAGGACAAGCTAGGACACATGGTACCTCCTGATAATCTAGAGGAGTTCATCTTATGGTGTATTGTAGGGATGTGTCCCGCAGATCGTGCAGCTGTGCCCATGAAGAGGGCAAAGAAGGAAGCTGCCGCTGTGCCCACGAAGAAGGTGAAGAAAGCTACTCACCGATCCAGTGTTCCAGCAGTGAGTATTTAATCTTTTACGCAGGTTTTGGCAGCGGAGGGAGGATGAGCCAATCAGGACTCGTCTCCCCCCGCTGGCCAATCGGCGGCCAGATGAGTGAGCCAATCCTGGCTCACCTCCGGCCGTTTGAGTTATTGGCGAACCAATGAGCGCTTGCGGTGGCGCCCAGTGTTGACGTTGCACCGGTGGTCATATAAGCCGCCGGGTGGCGCCATTACTTCAGTAGTTCGTCGGTGGAGAGAGAAGAGGACGTCGTGGGATGTCCGGAGCGCCGGATCAAGAAAAACCAGCAGAAGTGTCAGGGTGCCCTTGTCAGGGCAAGGAGCTACCCTGCAACAGAAAGAAATCACCGACAGAGACGTTAGCGGGGAGCTCTTGTAAGGGCTAAGAGCACCCCCGCGCAGAAGACTGCAGAGCAGCGCCGGAGACGTCGGCGTGGAGCCCTTGTAAGGGCTAAGAGCGCCCCCGCCCAGAAGACTGACGGAAACGCCGCGCTGAACAGGAGAAGAGGCGCCGCCGGCTGAAGGGTCTGGAAGACCTGGAAAAGAAGACGCCGGGAGCAAGCTGAGTATCCTGCGCAGAGCAGGTAAGTATACTTAGCACTTAGACCCTATTAGGTAGTCAGGGGGCATAGTGCCTACAGTGTATACGGGCACAAGGCCCTAGGTAGGGGCTCAAAGCCCATAGTTAGAAGAGCGCAGGGCCCTAGTTAGAGGGCTCAGGGCCCATGCAGAGAGGGAGCACAAGGCCCTGTAGTAAGAGAGGCCCATGGTGTAGGGCATAAGTCCCATAGTGTAGGGTATAAGGCCCTGTAGGCCATGGGTGTGAGAGTACTGAGAGAGTAGGGTGCGGTACTGTGTGTGGTGAGTACACTAGGTGCTAGGCCTAGGTAACAGTAGAGCAGAAGGCTCCTGTTAGTGCTATACTAACCCGTCTGGTTAGATAGCAGGTGTGTGTATTACGTGACAGCCTGCCAGGTACAGAAGCAGGGTCTTATTCTGCCTGTGCTGCGAATACTGTATTGTGCTTTGTATTTTGGTTGTGCTGTGTGTGTTTCTTTACAGGTGTAAGACATCAGGCCCCCATTAAAGGTAGGCTCTTGTTACTTACTGTCTTCCTGCAATAATCTGTGTACTGTGGGGACAAGGTGTAGTTAAGAGCACACACATAGCCAGGGAAGTGCACACCGTAGTCTTCCTGTCCCGTAGGTCCCTGGGGTTACGCTGGTTTCCAGAGGCGGTGATTGAATGTCTTGCTGGCAGTGCAGCACAGCCCATTTGAATTCCAGGGCCGTCCCGTGGTTCTATTTGGGTGTTCCAGTCCTCAGTTCCGGACTGGGACAGGTGTTCCCCTTGAGTGAAGGCAGTCGTTTCGAGTTCCGGTAGTGACGACTGGCAGTTCTGTGCAGCAGTTGACACTCCGGTGGTGCGCTGCTCCAGTGAGCCTCTTTCGTGCCACGTGCGACTAGTCCTTAGGATTCCGTGAGTGACCCCATAGTGAGAAGACAGCTTTCTTGGTACGACCTGGGTGAGGGGTTAGGAACAGCCCTCCGGAGTAGACCGTGAACACCGGCTGGTGTTCCCTGTAAAGTAGAAAGAGGAGGTTTAGGCAGTACACTACACCCAGTTTACAGTCAAGTTGCGTTCCTGGCCATTAGTTAGTTGTTAGGGTCGGGTCGTCTGTTGTTAGTTAGTGCAGTTGTGTGGGTGTACATACTAGCCTCACTGGTAGAGTAGAGGAAGGCTGTGTTGTGTCTGTCGTCCACAGGTGTCGGGGGAGGAGCAGGAGAGCAGGGATCGGAAGTTGCAGTGCCCGGTGAGTGTAAGGCTCAATTCCTTTTTTCGGTTAGGCCCTCATCGAGTGGTGAGTGGGGTACTTGAGGCGGGACTGTTCCTGGTCTCAAGTACTCGTAGTCCTGCACCCTTGGCAAGTGTAAAACAAGGTGGCAGCAAGCGGAATTGACTAGAGTGTCTCTGCTCATTACCGTGGTCTCGGACAGGCTATTACTGGTAGGCACGGCCTTAATTTCTGTTTCTTCCTCAGAGGCAAGTGGTTGGAGGTGACAGAGGTTTGGTTGCTGGTCTGTTGGGATAGGACAGCGGCTGGGGTGCATCCGAAGCGGACAGGAGGTTACCATCGTTTGTAAGATAAGTTCATCTGTATGCGTCTGTCCTGTTCCCCGCAGGTGTTACAGTATCACCATTGACACCCACCTACCGAAATAACAGGGGGGAAGGAAAAAAGAACACCAACTCTCTCTCTCTTCTTATCACCTAAGTCAGTGGTTCCCAAACTTTCTCAGTTCAAGGCACCCTTAGGGTCACCATAATTTTTCCAAGGCACCACTAAGCAAAAATAATTACCAGGTAGTCCCTTTTTTTAAGTAGTTGGGTCAAAATGACGTAACATGTATATAGACCCCTTTACCATCACATTGTGCCTCTTTATCACTGCATCCCTTCACCATCTCACACCCTGTGTCCCCTCTTCGCCATCTCACACCCTGTGTCCCCCACCTTCAGCGTCTCTCTCTCTGTCCCCCTCCTTCAGTGTCTCTCTCTCTCTCTCTGTCCCCCTCCTTCAGCTTCTCTCTCTCTCTCTGTCCCCCTCCTTCATCGTCTCTCTCTCTGTCCCCCCCTTCAGCATCTCTCTCTCTCTCTCTGTCCCCCTCCTTCAGCGTCTCTCTCTCTCTCTGTCCCCCTCCTTCAGCATCTCTCTCTCTCTCTCTCTGTCCCCCCCCTTCAGCATGTCTCTCTCTCTATCTCTGTCCCCCTCCTTAAGCATCTCTCTCTCTTTCTCTGTCCCCCCCTTCAGCATCTCTCTCTCTCTCTCTCTCTGTCCCCGTCCTTCAGCGTCTCTCTCTCTCTCTCTGTCCCCCTCCTTCAGTGGGTATCTATCTCTGTTCCCCCCTCCTTCAGCGTGTCTCTCTTTCTGTCCCCCCTCCTCCTTCAGCGTGTGTGTCTCTCTCTCTCTCTCTCTGTCCTCCTCCTTTAGCGTGTCTCTCTCTCTCTCTCTGTCCCCCTCCTTCAGCGTGTCTCTCTCTCTCTCTGTCCCCCTCCTTCAGCGTGTCTCTCTCTCTCTGTCCCCCTCCTTCAGCGTGTCTCTCTCTCTGTTCCCCCTCCTCCTTCAGCGTGTCTCTCTAGCTCTGTCCCCCTCCTTCAGCGTGTGTCTCTCTCTCTCTCTCTCTCTCTCTGTCCCCCTCCTTCAGTGTCTCTCTCTCTCTTTCTCTGTCCCCCTCCTTCAGCATCTCTCTCTCTGTCCCCGTCCTTCAGCGTCTCTCTCTCTCTCTCTGTCCCCCTCCTTCAGCGTGTCTCTCTCTCTCTGTCCCCCTCCTTCAGTGTGTCTCTATCTCTGTTCCCCCCTCCTTCTGCGTGTCTCTCTTTCTGTTCCCCCCTCCTCCTTCAGCGTGTGTCTCTCTCTCTCTCTCTGTCCTCCTCCTTTAGCGTGTCTCTCTCTCTCTCTCTGTCCCCCTCCTTCAGCATGTCTCTCTCTCTCTCTGTCCCCCTCCTTCAGCGTGTCTCTCTCTCTCTGTCCCCCTCCTTCAGCGTGTCTCTCTCTGTTCCCCCCCTCCTTCAGCGTGTCTCTCTAGCTCTGTCCCCCTCCTTCAGCGTGTGTCTCTCTCTCTCTCTCTCTCTGTCCCCCTCCTTCAGCGTGTCTCTCTCTCTCTGTCCCCCTCTTTCAGCGTGTCTCTCTCTGTCCCCCTCCTTCAGCGTGTCTCTCTCTCTCTCTGTGTCCCCCTCCTTCAGCGTGTCTCTCTCTGTCCCCCTCCTTCAGCGTGTCTCTCTCTCTCTCTGTCCCCCTTCACTCTCCGTTCCTTTACTTACCTTCATTCTTCATGTTCCGCTGTCTTCTGTCCTCTCTGCTGCCGCTCCTCACTGACGCTGTCGGACGTGATGACGTCACACCCGGCAGTCAGTGAGGGCAAGGATCCGGCGCTGGATGGGTAAGGTTTTTTTTGGTTTGTTTTTTCTTTTTTTTCTTGAGGGCGATCGCAGCACCCCTTTGACAGCGCCGCGGCATCCCAGGGAGCTGCGGTGCACACTTTGGGAACCGCCGACCTAAGTTCTCATGCCTCTACTGGGTCCTCTTTTACTAAGGAAAAACCCATACAGATTGGGTGCAATTAGAATTTATGGCTATTGTTGCACCATATGTATGGTGGAGATAGTGCAGCCAACATGGGAATGGTAATGATACATGGTAATGATGTCTTGATGTCTTGATACAGGAGATTTTTTATATAGAACTCTGTGAGACACACTAAATTAGGTTTAAAGGACTGAAGTAGGTGTGTCATAAGAGGGAAAGAGTAGAAGCATGGGGTCATGTAACAAGGTATCCAGGAACAAAATATCAAGATATCGTCCACAATTAAGGCGTTAACACAGGATCTTTTACAAACACCTTGACTGGCTTTTCATAACTCCAGTATTAATTGGGAAACCAGAAAAATAACTTTCCATTCTCAACAATGTACGCAAAGGTATATTCTTATTGAAAGTCCCATCTGTTACTTTTTCTGTCAACATTCCTGCTCCACCAGAGCTCACTGTCTCATTTCATGATATGTTATTAATAAATATCAGGTGAACACTTGAACTTTAATTTGGGACTCACATTCCATTTGTCTGTGTTTATGCTTTGTCAGAACCAGAAATAAAGACTTGGAAGGAATAACTGGATGACAACTTAAAATGGGAGTTCTTACAACATACTGCCTCACATCTTTGTGTTGGAAAGAATAAAGAACTTCACACCACAGTATTGATTACAGAGCCTCATATCTGATCATGAGGCGCAACCATTATATAATTGGCTTCTTATTCCACAATTACTAGAAAGAATACATAAAGCTAAGCTATTTACCAGATGGATCTTAGGTGGAGCCTATAATCTGTTCAGAGTCAGACCTAGTGATGAGTGGAAACACTGTGTCATGCATTTTCCTGCCATCCATTAACACTTCATGAAAGATGTATTTAAAGATCTACTAAACCGATTTGTAATAGTCCACTTTCTGGGATAACAGCCTCCCTCAGAACACCTAGTACATGTTTGAACATGTTAGCATATCTCAGTCCACACAATCTCTTCACTCACCTGGAAAAATGTTCTTTCAAACTAAAATCCAAGGAGTTACCTCATTTCTCACAAGGGTTACAAATGCATCCTGGCCTCCTCCAAAAGCATTATTGGCTTCACCAACTGCTATAGTTGTATTATCCTGAGTTTCTCTAAAATTGTACCTCCCATTTACTGCTTTGATCTGCTGGCTCAAATTTTTGGATGGTCTTCAGAGGCTCAATATGCCTTTACCACTTTAAAGAAAGCTATTTCCACAGCTCTGGTCTTTCCTTATCCATCCAATATTAGATGCCTTGAACAATGCCCTAAGGGCCATTTTATCAAAGAAAAGGGGAATGATTCTTCATCTTTGTGCATATTACTCCCACTGAAACAAAATTACTGGATTAGAGAAAAGAAACATTTAGCCTTGAATACTGCATTCAAAGTGTCACAATGTTAACTAGGATGCTCTTCAATGACTTACACAGTCTTCACAGGCCATAAAAACATGAAATAGCTCAAGATTGCTAAATGAAAACTCCCTGCAGGCACAATGTGCTTTATTTTTTGCACAATACATCGGCACCCACAATGCTAAAATAAACACCTTATTTTGACAGTTTCAGACATCAGAAACTGTTCCACTCCTTCCAGAGAACATGCTCCATAAAGTGTTTATTCATGTTGCTATTGTTTTAAGGGTAACTTATTTCCTACAAACATATGGGTGTCTGTTCTACAATGCTAGACAATCTGTACCTACTAAAAGACTATAAAGACATGTCTTACAGCAGTTTCATGAAGCTTGTGGATCCATAAACACTGGAATTAATGAGTCAACATTACTGGTAGGCAGAGCCAGATTTAGACCTCATAGGGCCCTAGGCAGGATACTGTTTTTGGGCCCCCTCCCTGAAACAATCCATAGCACTATATTTTTGCAGCCTACCATATACCCCTATAGTTACGTAGAAGCGAAAGCATGTGCCGCCACATGCCTACCATATACCCCTATAGTTACGTAGAAGTGAAAGCACGCTGCCAAAAGGAGGTGAGGGCGTGGCTTGCATCTTTGGGGGCGTACCTAACATGTGAAAAGAGCAAGGCCACCCTGCTACAGAAAAAGGCACCCCTAAATAATTACCAAGCAGTCCCGTTTTTTTAAGTAGTTGGGTCAAAACAACTTAATAAATATTGAAGTCAGGGCAGAAATACTTACTTAAATTGTTTGCAAAAATAATACGCACAAATCCAAGTATGTGCTCTTGTCACTTTTGTCCCTCTATCATCACACTGTGCCCCTTCATTGTCACTTTTGCCCCTTCACAATATCACTTGTGCCCTTTCACCATCACCACCTCTGTGCCCATCACCATCACCACCTCTGTGCCCTTCACCATCACCACCTCTGTGCCCATCACCACCTCTGTGCCAATCACCATCACCAATTCTGTGCCCCTTCACCATCACCACCTCTGTGCCCTTCACCATCACCACCTCTGTGCCCTTCACCATCACCACTTCTGTGCCAATCACCATCTTTGTGCCCTTCACCATCACCATCTCTGTGCCAATCACCATCTCTGTGCCCTTCACCATCACCACCTCTGTGCCCATCACCATTTCTGTGCCAATCACCATATCTGTGCCCTTCACCATCACCACCTCTGTGCCCATCACCACCTCTGTGCCCATCACCATCACCACTTCTGTGCCCCTTCACCATCACCACCTCTGTGCCCTTCACCATCACCACCTCTGTGCCCATCACCTTCTCTGTGCCCATCACCATCACCCCTTCTGTGCCCCTTCACCATCAACACCTCTGTCCCTCCGTTGTTTTACTTACCTTTCTATTGCCTTTCTTCTCCGGCGCTGCTCCTCCTCGGTCAGTCCAGATTTAAAAAAAAGAAAAAAAAGAGTAACGTGATCGCTCGTCGGGTCCCGGCAGCCTCTCCTCCTCTCTCTATCACTGAGACACTGAGAGGAGAAGAGGCTGCCGGGACCCGTTTCGCGGCACCTGACCCCCCCTCCTCCGATTCGCGGCACCTCCCCCCCCCCCCCGCACGGTGCCACGAGTAGGGGGAGGGGCCGATTGTTTTTTTTTAAAAAATTGCTCCTGTCCCCCCCAGCTGCGCCCCCCGAGAGCTGCTAGGCCCTAGGCTGGTAGGTACTGATCCAACAAACAGTGCAACTGTGTGTCACAGCCTGTTCTAACTGTGACAGGACTAAGGTCCCTCATACTCACCAAATAGGATATCTACAAACCATCAAGACCTCAGAGATCCATTTCTATAAACTTCAAATCCAAGTTGCCTCTCTCTTTCAACTACAATACTATCTTTGTAATCATGAACCAGTTTACTAAGCAAAACCATTTATTTCCTCTAACAAACCTCCGTCAGATTCATGTTTTCATAAAAAAAATGTATCGCATGTACCACAGAAGACATTGTGTCAGATCGAATTATACAATTCAGTGCAAGATTTTGGAAGGCTTTGTAACAAATAAAGTGAAATCTCTCCACCACTTACCACCCAAATTCCAATGGAGAAACAGAACAAGTATTTCAAACCCTGGAGCAGTATCCCTGAACCTATATTAATTTCCAACAAGAGAAATTAATACTACCTACTACCTATAGCTGAATCTTTAAATAATAATGCTGTATACCAGTTCGCCTGTCAAACACCATTTTTGCAAACTATTGTTTTCACCCACAGCTTACCCTACTTCCTGGACTGGATGCTTTCTGCCAGCCGTTACATAAATCTATCAAATTATCCATGAGACCTATCCAAATTAGGTTTATATGTGTTAGGACAACACAAAGACTACTTTGTGCACCAACATGCAAATTGCACAGTGCATTATTTGTTAAACATTTGAAAACTATTAAAATAATTTAGTTTAAGGTACTTCAATTGCATCTTCCATGGTAGATAGTGAAGGCACCATAAACCTACATGAGTTAGCTATATACTCAAGGGCAAAAGAGGAACAGAGTGAAAGATCAAAACCCTGAAAAGGATCTCATAAATATTTTAAATAAGGACATTGGTACATTAAGATATAAACAAGCAGGTTTGCAAGACTCATAAAAAAACACTTTGAGAAAAATATGCAACAAAGGGGAGGAGAAATGAGAAATATGCTGCTGTCATCTTCACCTATCTGATGTCCTTCTGGACATCTGAGTACCCCTTCTAGAACACCAAGACATGGTGCGTGTTCCAGAGTATGATGCTTTAATAGAAAGGGGGAGGAACTAAACATTGTATTGCATCATTAGTTTTATAGTGTTAAGAAACGTTATAGTAAAAATAAAGCAGTTAGAATTTGTTTTATTTGCCAGTTTATTTTATTTAGAAAGGTTTTAAAAAACAGTTGATTGCTTCTTATAAATGATTTCTACATATGACTGGGTTTTAGTAGTGAGGTAATGTACATTTCATATAAATTTATATAAAATATGATGTGTGCTTCATGATACCTAAGGCCTCCATTAGTACGAATATTTGAAAGAGGAATCAACAACCAAGGTTGCCAGCCTTAAGAAAAAAATACGTTTTTGCTGTTAGATGAACTTTCTGTCTACTAATGGTGATATGATGCTTTTTAAAAAAAAAGACCAAGCACTTAACAATGGATAATAATGCACAATTATATATTGTACCAAGGTGATTTTATATTAATTTTAGAATAAAACAAATAGATTTTCAAATTATTATCTATAATACTGATATTATTACAATATTAGAATAAAATACAAATTTGTAGACTATAATAATATATCTTATATATATATATATATATATATATATATATATATATATATATATATATAACAAATATATTATTATATTTTTATATATTATATTATATATTGTAACAAAGGGAGGCATTTATCTGACAAGATGCAAAGAAAACATACAAGCAAAGTAAGACATTGGCGCAGTTATGCACCTAGATTCAGGTTAAACCAAGTAAAGACTTATGTGTAGTTTAAAGTTGGTTAACTTACATGATTTGAAAGCTGATTCCTCTCAGCAAACAGACAGGGTGTGTCTGTTAGTTCAAACAGAGCCAGTGATGGGCTTTTTCTCTTAAAGAGAAGGTGGGTGTGTCACCTGTCCATCAAGCAAAGGCTGGGGGAGGAGTATCATGTATAAAAGCTTGTTTGTGTAATTTGTTCACTGAGATCAATGCTGGGGAAGCTGGCTGGTCTTGAGAGAGCTGAGCTATGTCTAGCTAGCGGTTAGGGTCTCCAAGAGTTGCTGTGAAATATGTATGGTGTGAAACATTTACCATCCTGACAATAAAACTACATTAAAAGGAAGAAGTTGTTTGCATGTGCTTCTGCAGTAGCGGGCTCTTGCCACAATATATATATAACAAATATAATAGAAAACATAGATGGAAAAGTCTCAATTGATTTCGATGTCTCATGCATTTCAAAACTTATAACATTTGTTTATGTTTTGAAGGGGTGATAAAAAGATTTGTTGCTTTTCCTTTTTGCTTTGTATGTTCTTTTTCTCCTTGGGAGATAAAATGTAGCAGCTGCTGCTAGCTAAAATACCACAAATCAGGGATTGACTTGTCAGTGTATGATAAGGGAGGCGCAATTTCGCTATCCCACTGGCTTGGAAAGTAAGATGGAGGAAGTCCCCAGACATTTCACTAATGTGGCCGCCATACAGCAGGCCCAGGTGGAAAGTTACAGACTGTTACAGGCGGAGCTCAGTCAGCTCCAACAGAGTAAGCAGGATCCTGCTGTCTTGCAAAAGATGACATCCTCAGATGATGAGGCATTTTTGTTGTTATTTGAAAGGATGGTGACATGACTTAAGTGGCCAATCGGTGAATGGGTGGTGAAACTGGCTACTTATTTGATGGACGAAGCCCAGCAGGCCTATATGAATATGGCCGAGGACCAGGTAGAGAACTTTCATCAACTAAAGGCAGCAATTTTGGCATGGATATGAGTGACAGGGCCTGAGAAGGAGCAATGAATTAATGATTGTCAATTTAGACCAGGATCCGCAATGCATGCCCAGCTGGCAGACCTGGTGAAGTTAACAAAGAGTTGGTTGGAGTCCAACCGAAATACACCAGACAGAATGTTAGATATCCTGGCTATGGACCATTATGAGTGGAACCAAAGTCGAGAATTACAGAGATTTGTTTTACAGACGGACCCTCTGTCATTTGAGGAGCATAACACAGCTATTGGAGGGTATTACACTGTGAAAAAAATGACCTGGATAGCCGAGAAAGTTGTCAGGCCAGAATACTGACCGAAACCAATACCAAAGAATGGAATAAACCACAAGGTAACCGCAGAGAGGTGCATTGAGTGTGGTGAGCATAGGCACTTCTGGAGGCATTGTCAAAATCAACCGATAGATTGTTCAGTGGCTTGACTAGACCTCAGGTTTCCGCTAGTTTTACCATGTCCTCATCCATGGGGAGCCCATTGCTTTTTTAGGTGATCATCCTGATACAGCAACAGGTGGTGTTAGCGTTGGTGGACTCAGGTAGTAAAATTACCTTGGTATCTGGTGCTGTGGTTCCAGAAGGCCTGTTGTCGATGCGATTTAATCAGTGAGAATCCTATGCATTCACAGTGTCACTGAGGAATATTACTGTGTCAATCTTCCCATTACTGTAAAAGGAAGAACAGTGCTAATGGTAGCAGCAATAGCCCCAAGGCTGGCATACCCTCTTATTCTGGGGAGAGACTTTCCCTTGTTCTGGAAAATAACAGCTGACCAGATCGATCAGGACTTTCCATGACAGCGTAGTAATGTACATCAGGCCAGATGTAACATCATGTGACGTCAAACCCAGAATTGGTAGGGACTGATTGCGGCGTATGGCCACTAGTTAAAGTTGTTATCACCTCCTTAGATGTATTCAGTGTATGTCTCTAATGTATATCATATAGGCGAATGAATGTGGATAGCTATAGATGTGTGCTTGGTGCAACTGTTTAATTTTTAGCAGGTAACCTGCGTTCAACTGTTCTTCCAGCATAGGGGGGGCGGCAAGTGACAGAGTATTAAGCAATTTAGCTATACATTCCTGATCTCTGTTGGATTGCATAGATAACCAATGTGGATAACAAATTACCAAATACTTGGTTTGGTGTCAACAAGGGTGTCAATTGGTTTGGTGTCAATTGGGGCATTAGTGGAAAATAGACACTTATATGAAAACAAAAAATGTTGATTTTAAAACTATCAAATAAAGTTCACATCGTACGAGTACCCTGTCAATACACACAAGGGTTGCTATGACTACTAAGAACCAATCACAAGTCAGTGAAAGGATTTATATAACAATATATCTTCAGATATATTTCGTGAATATGAGCTTAATAAATGTAACAATACTCACCTGATGACACGGTATGATAACTGTATACCCTCGCCACCTATACTAATATATTCATATTGCGAGATAGGAATCTCCTTACACAATATCTGATACAACCATACCTACCTAAAAAGGGGAAAATATTTCCATGTATCTTATGTGATTGATATCTAAAATTTTGGATGTGATCTTAGGCAGCATTAATGATAATATATATTTGAAGATTTAATAATGTTTATTTTAAAACTAACAATATAGGAACTCTCACAGTATGAATATCCCATCAGCGGATACATTGGTAACCATGACTACCAAGGGCCAATGATAAGTCCGAAAATGGACAGAAGACAATGACGCCCTCGGATTGCCTTTGTTAATACGAGTACAACAAACGTAATCGGATCTGATTGGTAATATACAATAGGAGGCATTAACTTTAACGGATATCATATATTGGCTTTACATATTGTCAATCAAGTTACTTCTTCATGATTGGACCAGAAACCCACATGATAACGCATTTTGCCCGGACTGATAGTACTTAAGAGCTGTCAGTTTAGTCCTTTCTTAGCGTTTCGCTGGATGCCTCTTATAGCCAGCCTATACTTTAGAAAATTATCTAGCGGTATTGCTCCTACTAGGTCCCAAGTTATATGGAGTTTATACCAGGCAGTTAGCAAGACACTTTTGATCAAAACAATAGATTGCCAAGAATCTATCTGCCGACCCTATTGAATACAATAACTGGGACCTCTATTCTATATTAATACTCACCAGAGGTGGTAGAGTGACCTTATTATAGACACAATTCTGATATAATTCAGATACCAGCTAGTACAATTTATTACTTACTAGAGCTTGGAGTGCATCCAGCGAATTTTAATATACACACATTGGTTTTTATATGAATATGTGGTTTTATGTTTTGCTTTAATAATAAAAATTAAGTTTTAATAGCACCATCTCCGTTGTAATAATAGAGAGGCCATGCACCTATTTTGTCTTTCTTTTCTTTCGATATTACACAAACTTCAATGTAAAGGTGGTACCCCAGACAACATTTACAATAAGGGATAAATTGAATCCCTCAGTATATCTTATTGGGTTATACTCTCTAACACTGGTGCGACAGGTATAGGTCTCCCTTTCCCTTTTCTGTTCCTTTAGATTTATTTCAAGTCAACAAGGGATAACAAAGAAATAAATAACCCTTTATACACCAATTTGGAATATGATGTCGCTACATGTTATCCTAAATATGTAAAACATAACTGAGAGACCGAAATAAAATATTCAATATCAAATATGAGATATAACATCTAATAAAAAATATTTGCTTTTGACCAAATAAATTGGGACATCCTTGTGGTTCATAAATATAAAAAATAAAAAATAAATATATATAGGGGTGTCATGTGTGACAACTATAGTTTGGATGATATCCATATATCCCCTGATATGAATGAGAGTCCTAGGATACAATAATATGATGACATAAAGCTATTGAAACAATAGTAGTTGTACAATGAGAATGTTCTAATTGATCAAAGCAATTGTGAGATCTAAGATTTGGGCATATAATATTTGTGATCAATCCCACCCTAGGGTTTATTTAATTATTTTAATCACTTATTTTTCCTACTTTATCACTATTTTTTTATATATATTCTACTATATTTTTCTGCTCAATTATGATATTTTAACAGTACCTAATAAAGTTATGATTTTAATTATTGTAGTGACTGTTGAAGACTGAAGTACTTCAAGATTCAACACTTGCCCTTTTTTCTTTTCTATATGAAACAGAAACTTTGCCAGCAGTTAAAGAAAATTGGTCACCAATATCCAGAACTATATTACTCCAGCACTTTGTGAGGGACCAACTTAATTTTAGTGCTTGAAAAATGCTTATAAATATGTGGTGGAAGTGAATGGAGTATGGAAGGCTGAGAGACTGGCCAGGGGAGAGCCTTATTTTATAATAAAAGGGTAAATGCTATATAGGGTAGCGGTGGTACAGGAGAAAATAGTTCATCAACTTATGGTGCCCCAGGTACACATCCCTTTGGTTTTAACAAAAGCTCATACACACCTTTGGCGGGAGGCATTTAGGAGAGAAGAAGACTCTAAATCGGATGCTCCTGATGTTAAACTGGCCAGGAATTAGAATGGCAGTCAAGAGATACTGTCAAGCCTGCCCAGTATGTCAGCAGACAGCCCCTATATCATATTATCGAGCTCCCCTGGTACTAGCGATCTCCCTATAATCCCTAAATTCCATTCAAGCGAATTGCCATGGACTTAGTGGGTCCCTTGGAGAAGTCTTCCCAAGGACATCAATATGAATTAATAGCTCTTGATACCCTGTTAACCTCATATTTGCGATAAGAGAGGTGCCTCAGGATTCAATGGGGCTCAGTCCCTTTGAGCTTCTGTTTGGGAGACAACCCCGTGGAGTTCTGGATCTCTTTAAAGAAGGGTGGGAATAGCAGTGATCAAAGGTGCCAAACATAGTACAGTTTGTGACCCATTTATATTATCCACTACAACTGATCGGTCTGTTGCACAGGAATGACAAAAGAAGGGTTATGATACCCGAGGCACCTTACGTACCTTTAACCCAGGTGAAAATGTGCTTGTCCTGGTACCAACTCAAGAGAGCAAGGTGTATGCGTATTGGCAAGGCTCTATCAGGTAATAGAGCCCTTTGGACAAGTAAATTGCCAGGTATAGCAGCTCGGTAAATAGTGGAAAGAGTAAATATATCACGTTAACTTGTTAAAGCAGTGGGTCGAGGAAGTCCTGACATTAACGTTGGGAGCATTAAAAACCGAGGGATGCATAGTCCCCATGAAGTCTTTCCTGACACCGTCTCAGAGACAGGCATTAGAATGGTAGCTCGGAATATGGACATTTTTTCGGCTGTTCCAGGGAGCATCAAAATAATTGAACATGACATTGTCACCCCACCAGAGGTTATAGTTAACCAACATCCTCATAGAATACCTGAGGGAAAAAGGGCTGCAGTAAAGCGAGAGGTCAAGGACGTGTTGCAACTCAGAATAGGGGAGGAGTCCACCAGCGAGTGGAATAACCTCATAGTCCTTGTGGCAAAGCATTCAGGGGCCATCCTCTTCTGTAATGATTTTAGGAAGTTGCATAAGGTGTCTAAGTTTAACACTTATCTGATGCTGTGGGTGGATGAGCTAGTGGAGAATCTGGCCAGTAGTTAGTATCTAGGGTGAAACTAATCATTTATACTTTTAGATCTGGGTCTCCAAGTGATTATCTGCCTTGAATATTTATCTGTGAAATTTCCGATTTTGGGAGAGTATCCAGCGTGGTCTGGCAGCTAAGATACAAGTGGGTTGATAGCCCTAAGGACGGCGACTGTATTCAAGTTGGAATTTCTATCTCATAAATTCTCACCTTGGCAGTATTTTTCTCACTAAATCCGCTTAGCTGAGAGTGTGGCTTTTGTTCAAATGTGAAGCGATTATCTACCGTGAGAATATACATCTGTGAAAGTTTTGATTTTGGGACAGTATCCAGCAGCTTTAATTGTGCGGTCTGGCCGCTAAGACACAAGCGTGTTACCAGCCCAAAGGACGGCGATTGTATTCAGGTTGGATTATCTACCCTATAACTTTTACTTTGGCAGTACTTCGGTATAATGAGTATTGGAGACCAGTTCATACATTTGATCTGTGTGGTGTGATCTCAGCATCTGAGGATACGCAGTGTGGCTATATTGAAGTTTGTTCATCATATTGATCAGTGTTTTTGTATGTGTATATACACATTGTTTTCTGTTCTATGAAGGAGACTTTTTATTGTATAATCTGCGCACAGGAGATTTGTTTCTTGGCTCACACTTAGAAGGATAAGATTTGAACGGAGGCTGTTCATAATAGTCCGTGTCAGTGATGAGATAACAGATTATTTCCAAGTCGGCACCTGAGTGGGATCTAACAGCCATCTGTGAGACTATTATTTAGGCTGACCAATTGAGATTATTTATCAAACATATATATTTTTTTCCCTTTCAGGGTTGCATGTTTTATATACCAATACATCATCATCATCATCATCATTTATTTATATAGCGCCAACATATTCCGTAGCGCTTTACAATTGGGGACAAACGTAATAAACTAATAAACAAACTGGGTAAAACAGACAAAGAGGTGAGAAGGCCCTGCTCGCAAGCTTACAATCTATGGGACAATGGGAGATTGACACATGAGGTTAAGTATACATTTTGCATCTTGGCCCAGCCAGACTGCAAAGGTAAGGTGACTCATAAGCTAAATGATCCTGTCACACAACAATGTTGGTCCTGGGGTAGTTGTCTTCTGTGAAATTGTGTAACAGGCTAAAGGTAGTAAGGTTAAGATGGTGGTTGAGGAATATTATAAGCTTGTCTGAATAGGTAGGTTTTCAGAGAACGCTTGAAAGTTTGTAGAACAGAGGAGAGTCTTATTGTGCGAGGGAGAGAGTTCCATAGAGTGGGTGCAGCCCGAAAAAAGTCCTGTAACCGGGAATGGGAGGATGTAATGAGGGTGGATGAGAGACGCAGATCTTTTGCAGAACGGAGTTGCCGAGTTGGGAGATATTTTGAGACAAGAGAGGAGATGTATGTTGGTTCAGCTTTGTTGATGGCCTTGTAGGTTAGTAAAAGTATTTTATATTGGATTCGGTAGAAGACAGGCAGCCAGTGTAGAGACATACAGAGTGATTCAACAGAGGAATAGCTATTTGCAAGGAAAATCAGTCTTGCCGAAGCATGCAAAATAGATTTTAGGGGTTTGAGTCTGTTTTTGGGAAGACCAGTAAGGAGGGAATTGCAATAGTCAATGCGGGAGATGATTAGTGCATGAATTAAGGTTTTAGCAGTGTCTTGTGTGAGATATGTGCGGATTCTGGAAATGTTCTTAAGATGTATGTAACATGATTTAGATATAGAGTCAATGTGGGGAACAAAGGATAGGCGTGAATCAAGGATTACACCTAGGCAGCGCGCTTGTGGGGTGGGATTTATGGTCATGTTATCAACAGAGATAGAAATGTCAGGTATGCTCTTGTTGGCGGGTGGGAATATTATTAACTCTGTTTTAGAAAGATTAAGTTTGAGTTGACGAGAGGACATCCAAGATGAAATGGCAGAAAGACAGTCAGTTACACGGGACAACACAGATGTCGAGATATCAGGAGAGGATAGATAGATTTGGGTATCATCCGCATAGAGATGATACTGAAAGCCAAAGGAACTTATTAGATTTCCAAGAGAAGCGGTATAGATAGAGAACAGCAGAGGACCTAGCACCGAGCCTTGTGGTACTCCAACTGATAGGGGAAGCGGAGCAGAGGTGGCTCCAGAGAAATTAACAGTGAAAGAGCGATTAGAGAGGTAAGATGAGAACCAGGATAGAACTGTGTCTTGAAGACCTAGGGATTGCAGCGTTTGTATGAGAAGAGAGTGGTCAACGGTGTCAAATGCAGCCGAGAGATCAAGGAGAATTAGAAGAGAGTAATGGCGTTCAGTCTTAGCAGTGATCAGATCATTAACAACCTTGGTCAGCGCAGTCTCTGTGGAGTGTTGAGAACGAAAGCCAGACTGAAGAGGATCCAACAGGTTGTTTGCTGAAAGAAAGCGTGTGAGGCGAGTGTAGGCAAGTCTCTCTAGAAGCTTGGAGGGGCAAGGGAGCTGAGAGATGGGACGGTAATTTGAGAGAGAGTTTGGGTCGGAGTTTTGTTTTTTTAGAATAGGAGTAATCACTGCATGCTTGTATAGTGATGGAAAGATGCCAGTAGAGAGTGAGAGATTACAGATTTGAGTTAGAGGTGAAATGAGCACAGAAGACAGGGATCTACCAATTTGCGAGGGAATAGGATCAAGAGGACAGGAAGTAGAGTAGGAAGATAAGAAGAGCGTAGAAATTTCCTATTCATTTGTGGGGTCAAATGAAGAAAGGGTGTCAGAGGGTAGTGGGAAGGAAATGAGCTGATGGCTTGTTGAGGAAGAGGATACCATTTCTAGTCTGATCTTGTCAATCTTGTCCTTGAAGTAGGAAGCAAGATCCTGAGCACTGATAGTAGATTGAGGGTTCGGGGTGGGAGGATTGAGAAGATGATTAAATGTATTGAAAAGGCGTTTGGGGTTAGAAGCCTGAGCATAGATAAGAGATTGAAAGTATGTTTGTTTTGCAGTGTCCAGAGCATTTCGATAGGAGTGGTAGACAGAAGTATATGTGAAGAAGTCATTAGAGCTTCGAGATTTACGCCAGTGACGTTCTGCTTTACGGGACAGTTTTTGAAGATTTCGTGTTGCTTTGGTGTGCCATGGTTGACATCGAAGTCGACGTGTAGTATGAAGTGTCGCTGGAGCCACTTGATCAAGGGCCGTTGCTAAGGTTAGGTGAAAATGAGGTACTGCCATCTCAGGGGATGAGAATGTAGAGATAGGGGAGAGAAGGTGTTGGAGAGAGGTGGAAAATTGTTGAAGATTAATAGAATTAAGATTTCTACGAGTATGAGGAGGCTTGGTTGAGTTAGACAGTAGAGAGGTTAGAGCAGTGGGGGTGAGAGTGTAGCTGATAAGGTGATGATCTGAGAGGGGGAAGGGTGTATTAATAAAATTAGAAACTGAGCATAGTCTAGAGAAAACAAGATCAAGGCAGTGGCCATCCTTATGAGTAGATGATTCAATCCACTGGCAGAGGTCAAGTGAGGATGTTAGAGAGAGTAAGCAGCTTTGGAAGGTGGGTTATCAATGGGGATGTTGAAGTCACCCATGATGATGGTGGGGATGTCTGAAGATAAGAAGTGAGGGAGCCATGCAGAGAAATCCTCAATAAATTGTTGGTGTGCTCCAGGGGGACGATAGATCACCGCAACACGTAGGGAGAATGGATTAAAAATGCGAATAGCATGTACTTCAAAAGATGTGAACGTGAGTGATGGGACATTTGGTAGAACTGTGTATGTGCACTGTGGGGAGAGAAGTAGTCCAACCCCACCTCCTTGTCTGCCTTCAGGTCTGGAGGTGTGGGTGAGATGGAGGCCACCATGTGAAAGTGCTGCAGGTGAGGCAGTGTCTGATTGCATGAGCCATGTTTCTGTTATTGCCAGAAGGTTGAGGTTTTTTGAGAGGAAGAGATCATGAACGGAGGTAAGTTTGTTACAAACAGAGCGTGCATTCCAAAGGGCACATTTAAAGGACTTGGGAAGAGAGGGGAGACAGGTGATGTGTTTGAGGTTTGCTATAGAACGGTAGTGTTCTGATGTATGTGTGTGTGAGGAGTGTGGGGGACCTGGATTAGGTGATATATCACCAGCTAATAGAAGCAGAGTGAGCAAAAGATAGGCAAGGGGATTGTAAGATGTGTGGCCTTTTATTTTCTGGTGACAGGTGGAGGCTGTACTTGTTAGAGATAATAAATAGGATAACAGTTCATGGGTGTTAAATAGAGGTGAGTGGAGTAATGCAGGTGCAATATGAACAAATTTGTGTGTTGGTGGAGGGTTGAAAGATGACACAGTCCTAAAGATCATGCCATGAAATGAGACTAAGAAAAGCAATTTGTGAAACATTGTGATAAAAAGGGTAAAAGCAAAAAGCAAGGGTATTTTAAGATTTACCTCTTAGCAGTCTTCCATATAAATAGACAAGTAGTACAGAAATAGGCTGTGGCAGATGCAGCTTATTGCTGGGAGTAAAAACAAGTCAAATGTAGTCCAATGTTTGGCCAACTGTGTTGTCTAACTGTGTATTTTCGTCCACTTTGTGAGAAAATCCCACTTAGTGTAGAAATCACACACGTCTAACCCCACATACGTCTCCCCATAGAATGCATCTGGGTTATACATCTTTTATTGGATTGTTCATTTTGTTAGGGTGACGTGACTGTGTGTTGTTTCTTAAGAAGTTGATTGTGTACGTTCTGGTGATATGTTAGATCAGTGCACTGATCATGAGATCAATTGATTTATTATCATTGAACGTTGTTTTTATTATATTGTACAACAACACATATTAAAGTATTTGTTTAAATTATACTTTGTATTCCACGAATCTATACATATAGAACAAATGCCATTCTCAGCGCTGTGTGAATGTTTTTTATATTGTTATTTTCTTTAGGATTTCAGTAATCCTTCACAGCTGCGAGTGTGGCTTTCGCTTAAAAAATATTTTGAACTTACACCTATCTGCGCCAGAATTTTTTGCTCAGTAGTCAGTATCTGACTATCATAAATTTAACAAAAGGGTACTGGAAGATACCACTCACTACCTCAGCCAAACCCAAAACAGCCTTTTTGACACCTGAAGAGCTGTTCCAGGGTAAGGTATTGCCAATTGGCATGCATGGGGTGACAGCCTTGTTCCATTGGACAGTGGACAAACTGTTAAAGCTTCGCCGGGAATATGTCGCTGCTTACCTTGACAACATAGCTATCTACTATCAGGGTGGAGGTGATTTTGGAGTCATTAAGGCGTCACGGTCTTACAGCGAATCCCTTTAAGTGTTCGCCAACCATGGCAGAGGCTAAATATCTGGGTTATGTACTCGGTCGGAGAAAAGTAAAACCCAACATGGATAAGGTAGAGACTGTGAGGAATTGTCCTAAACTAGAAAGAAAGTATGAACTGCAGACTTTCCTGGGGTTGTTCAGGTACTGCAAACAGTTTATTTACAATGTTGCTATCTGAGCCGCCCAATTCACTGAATTTCTTAAAAAGAATAACCCAGATAGTTAATCTGGTCTGAATCTTTGGAAGTTGCCTGAAAGACTTGAAAGAAGCCTTGTGCACCGCACCATTCTTACAAGCACCTAACTTTAGGGAGAGGTTCTTTCTTCAGACATATGCTTTTGGGGTGGGTCTGGGGGCAGTATTGCCCCAAAGGGTAAAGGATGAGGAGATACTGTGTCAAGATTCCAGCCCAATTCTACCCACTTCACTCTGGCTGGCCACCCACGAGTGCCTTCCTAGTCCAGGGAAGCCTACCCAGTACCTTCTAAGGTTCTTAATAGTCACTCAGGCAAATGCAGTTAGAAAGTAAAGCAATACATTTATTGTAATAAAACAATCACTAGATTATTACGTACACACAGTAAATACATGCAAGACAGGTTTACCACTTAATCTGTCCCTTACCCCACTAGCTTAAGGAGTTACTGATACCTGGCTGTCCAGACTTAAAGGCCCATGGAGTTCTTCACTTAGCTGCAGCTGTAGTTGGTAGAGAATGAAACTCAAAACCAGCTATACTGCTCCTTCCATGAATCAAATTCCAGAATGAATATCACCTCGCCCTTGAAGTGACTCCTTATATCTAGGGTCAAATTTCCACAGTGCTTTCCCCTCCCTGGGCAAACTCCTGTGCCTCTACTTGTTAAGTGAGCCCTGAACTAGGCGGGTTGGAGATGGGAGTGGAGATGAGCTGTACTTTCACAGAACCTCCCCAGTCAGATTGTAGACAAAACGTCTGGAGTAGTCTTGTGAGAACATTGGATATTTATTAGCCTACCGCCTCACCAGTTTCTTACAACCTGATCCCTACCCATATACCCCCAGGCTTCACTTTAAGGACAATGAATAACAACCTCACTGCCACATCAACAATATACAATAACCAATATACATATTTACAATGAGCTACAATGTCCCCTTATCCACAAGTAATTAGACACTGCAGTTGTATTCTGTTGAGCTGGGGGACTAAAGTAAGGGCTATAAGTACTTGCTATAATCCACATTATGTGAGAAACGAGGGACAGGCTGGTTAAAGTGTTTTCTTCAGCCGTAAACTTCTCCCGAGAGAAAAGAGTTATGCTACAGTAAAAGAAGTATTCAGCCATTAAGTGGGCAATAGAGGCCCTCCGGTACTACCTAGTTGGTAGAGAGTTCACCATGTTTACCGACCATGCACACAAATAAGGAGGTGAATGCCAGGGTCACACGTCGGTTCCTGGAATTACAACCTTTTAGCTTTACCATTCAACATAGACCTGGGGCTCTGCATAATAATGTCGATGCACTGTTGCGCACACCAGCGTGACCGATTTGTCTGGTTTGGTGAGGCCAGAAGAAGGGGAGTTTACAAAAAGGAGTATTTTGCAAGGAAAAGAGACCGCTTCGACAAGTATGGCAAAGATAAGGGGAAAAGCATGTGGAAAAGGTAACCAGAATAGGTTCTGTCCAGCAGTGTAAGGTTAACAGACAGGGTTAATTATCCTGCTGTTACATTTAGGAAAGAGTTTACTCACAGGTGCATGACATTGGTGTGATTGCTGTGGTGTGTGTTTGTGAATGAAAGGATTGTGAGATCAAGTGAGCAGGGCTTCTGACGCTGACTAGCAGCTGAACAATAGCTAGGGGCTTGTGGGTGAGGTTAGTGTGTCAGGATGTCGTGGAATCTATAACATATGTGGTATGCTGTGTTATCCTCTTCGGTAATTTCTACTATATATATATATATATATATATATATATATATATATATATAAAATTATATCTATCTATCTATCTATCTAATATATACAATATGTAATATAATATATATATTATATCTATATTTATATACTTTATATATCTATATATATATACTTTAAAAAGACACTTTATAATGAAAGATCAATTGACTATCACCAATTACGAATCTACCTCAAAATCTGGTTTGAAGCCCATATCGAGATACTATCCCCTTGAGTCCAAAAGCAATCATCTAGATATTTTCCAAGACTTAGTGACACAAGATTTGTGTCACCTGGGCAAAATTACACATTTAGGTACAATTTGACTAAAAATGAGAATCTAGCCCTTAAAAAATTAAGCATGAATTCAGATATCATTGTCAAGCAAGCTGATAAGGGCGGAGGTGTGGTGATTCTCAATAGAATATATTATGTACAAGAGGCCAACGGATTATTGAATGATGGAGTGTCATATGCTCCTTTTTAGGAAGATCTCACTGAAGCCTATGTGTCCCTACTACGGGAATTACTTATCAAAGGTTTACATGATAATATCATTACCAAAGAGGAATTCCAGTTTTTGTTGATATCAAATCCAACTATACCAATATTTTACTATCTGCCTAAGATTCACAAAAATCTGATTAGTCCCCCTGGGAGACCTATAATCGCAGGAATTGACTCTCTTACATCTTGCTTGTCCAAATATTTTGATGTGTTTTTGAGAAAATATGTATCTAATTTACAGTCATATCTAAAAGATACAAATAGTGTATTTCAAACTTTTAGGGACTTTAAATGGGATAAAAAATTCATGTGGGTAACTATTGATGTCCAGTCCCTTTACACCTCGATTAAGCATGATCAGGGGATTGCTTCATGCAAACAATTTTTAAAATCTAATCCTTCAACCACAGGGGAACATAGAGAATTTATATGTGCCCTTATGTCCTTTATCCTGACCCACAATTATTTCATGTTTCTTGACCATTTTTTCCTTCAACTATGTGGTACCGCTATGGGCAATATTTTTGCCCCCAGCTTTGCCAACCTACACATGGGCAGCTGGGAGCAGAAATATATTTACGAACAGAACCCATTTAAAAAGAATATAATCCTATACAAAAGATATATTGACAACATCTTGATCATCTGGGATGGTGACACTATGCAATTACAAGAATTTCTAGGGTTCATTGAAAATAATGACTACAATTTAAAGTTCACTGCTAATTTCAATGATACTAAAATAGAATATTTAGATCTAGGGGTATATTTACTAAACTGCGGGTTTCAAAAAGAGGAGATGTTGCCGATAGCAACCAACCAGATTCTATCTTTCATTTATTTAGTGCATTCTACAAAATGACAGCTAGAACCTGATTGGTTGCTATAGGCAACATCTCCACTTTTTCAAACCCGCCGTTTAGTAAATCTAGCCCCTAGTGTTTATTGGTGACAATGAAAAAGTGATCACCAAAAATATAAAAAATAGTTACTTGCATTTTAAGAGTAACCATCTAAAAAGATGGAAAACGAACATCCCGTCTTCCCAGTTTAATAGAATCAGAAGGAACTGTAGCAATGTAGCTGATTTTGAAGAACAAGTAGATATCTATGCTGAAAGGTTTAAGGAAAGGTGCTATCCAGTTGAGCTAATACAGGAAGCAAAAGAAAATATTCTAACAAAGGAAAGCGAACAATCGCTACAATACACGGTTAAGACTCCAGGTGGGAGTGATGTGTCTTTCATTACTCAGTTTAACAGCGGGGAACATAGAATAAGAACCACTCTAAACAAACATTGGGGTATTTTGAAGCGAGACCCTATTTTAGCCAAAATACTTCCGGAGAAACCTGTGATTGTTTTTAAGAAAAGTAGGAATATAAAGGGCATTTTGGCACCTAGCCTTCTAAAAAGTGAAACTAAAATCACTTCTAACTTCTTTCTGGACCGTAGAGGTTCAAACAAGTGTAACCATTGCAATGTATGCAGATACATGCATCCCATGTAGAAGTCCTTCTTTAATCATGATAATAGTCTCAAATTTGAGATAAAACACTGGATGAGTTGTGTTACCACATCCGTGATTTATCTTCTTGAATGCACATGTGGGTTAAAATATGTTGGTAAGACAAAACGTCTTTTAAAACTGCGCATAAAAGAACATATCAGAAATATTAAAAACAAAATTTCTATCCATTCTATGTCCAAACACTTCCTTGAGAAACATAATGGGGATCCCAAGTTTCTGAGTTTTAAAGCAATTGAATTGGTTAAACTCGGAGTTAGAGGAGGTGACCTTCAGAAAAAATTATCTCAACGTGAAATGTATTGGATTTTTACACTAGGTACGCTAGCACCTTTTGGGTTAAATGAATCCTATGAACTTGCCCCCTTTTTAGACTGATTGATTCCTAGCATCAGTATTTTCTTTTTACTTTTTCTTTTATATGTTGTGAAAACTCTTTTTTATATGCATATATGTTTTAATGTTTTATATATTTCAGCATATATTTACTTACTATTTTTTCCCCTGCATTTCTATATATTTTGCATGCTTACCACATTTTCTGTCATGTAATGTATCATTTATGGCACCTACACCCCTTTACTAGACAATTATACAGCTATAACGCTGTGTGTCCGCGTGAAGGTTGGACAATAAAGTTAGGCCATTTGAAATGATGTATTTTCGGTTGTGGCGATAAATATAGGCCACCCCATGTAGTTTATTTAATCTTTTGAAATCATCCCCTTGATATGAGCGCTATGTTCAGCACGAGAATTTTTATAAAATGAATTAGAAATAAAGTTTAAAATCGCGCTACTTGCGCATGCGCAAATGCACATATGCATATGTTATGAAAACTTAGTATTTGAACATATATTTATCCATTGGGATTATCCCTGCTTTTTTTATATATTTTATATATATTTTATATGTTTATTATATGTCTCTTTATGTTATACATCATTCGGGGCACTTGCACCTTCTCATTGGACATTTATGCAGCTATAATGCTGTGTGTCCGTATTAAGGTTGACAATAAAGTTAGGCTGATTGAAATTATGCACTTCCGGCTGTGGCGATAGATACAGGCCACCTTATGTAGCACTTTGTCCCATTTGATCTTTTTAAAAACCTCCCTTAGAGGTGAGCGTTATGTCCAGCATGAGGATTTTGATGAAATGAATCAGAAATAAAGATTTTAAAATCGTGCCACTTTACATGTGCACACTTCTGCTATAGTCACTTCCTGTTTTCGGGGTTCCCGATTACCGACACACTATTTAAAGCAGCATGAAAGCTGCACATACTATACACCCCTCCTGAGGAAGTCTCTAATTGAGATGAAACGCGTTGAGGACTGATTGCTGTTTGCCATTGATGTTGCTATTGCTCTCACTGTTTTGCTGTTCACTTCTAACTGAATGTGAGTGTTAGTATTTTTATTGTAATAAATTTTATCTGTCCATACTTCATTATATGGATTATTGATTTTTTTATATATCATCTGTGGAATCCTTGAGGAAATTCGCACAGGAGTTTTGATGCTGACAATCAGCTACAGATAAGCCATTGTATTATTTCTTTCTGGTACGTGTAATCACAATTGGTGTGTTGCAAGCACGTACTTTGTGTTTCAAAACCCACTGGTGTATGCTGATATGGTGATCAGTGAATTGTCACACTGGGTGACCTAGTGGTTCTAGGAGATACTACACTATTACTGATTTCCATGTATTTTACATATGCTGTGAGATCCAGAAGGAAGATTCCATATACCAACATGATGTCCATATGTTATGAGCTCTGATCAAGCCACCATCTGGTACGCATAATATCAAACGGAATCATTTTGTCTTATTTTAATAATAGTACACCATGAGGCACCTTGTTGAGATATATATATATATATATATATATATATAGAAACACACAACATTTTCCTTGCTTTTTTTTTATAAAAAGGATTGACAGGTCAGCAATTTAAACTTGACATATGAAGTACACAAACTGCATGACTTTGAATGCCATTATGCAGTCAAACAAAATGTTTCCCAGACCGTTGGTGCTTTATGCTACCGTCTGAGCCTTAGCTTGTGACCCCTGGTCATTTCTGCTTTATTGTTACTATAGCTTGTAAGACTTTTTGTGAAAATGCCTTCTGATGTGTTATTACAGATTGATGACTCTTTCTTTGATTAAATGTATCATTTAAACTCATTACTGAGTATGAGGCTACTGTGCAGCCCTTTGAAGATCCTGAGTTACAGCATGCTTGTAAACTATTTGCCGTGCAACCATGCAGCCAGTGTGTTTCATATGTAAAATTTTACGTCTAATCTGGAAACTATACATAAGGTATTTACTTGAAAAATTTGAAGAGCAACCATGGAGTGTGTATTTAGTGTGTGAGTTTTAAAAAGAGTGGAATCATGACATATTGTATAACTTTTTGCTAATAATGGACCTTTATTTCACTTTTAGAACTTAACACATATGCAATATATACGCTACATGGTTAGGCTGCATTTAATTCATATGCATGTTGTTTTCCTGCATGCTTGCAGAATGTAGTAAAACCAGCAGACATGCAGCTTGCATTTCAACCAATTGAAATGCACTATTTTTTTTTACAACGTTTTAAAAGGGGAACAAAAGTTAATGTGTGAAATAATAAAATGAAACAACAAACACACATTGTTTGGTTACTATCATCGCATAAAATGTAACTTTTTTTTACTCCCCAAAACACATTTGCACATTTCTTCCTTATCCTGCTTTTTGCCATAGGGATCTATGATTCTGACCTCCCCCATGTATCATATGTATAAATAAAATAAGTGAAAGTAATGTTTTCTCTATCAATAATTTTAAATATTCATTGTTTTTAAGTTGACTGGCATACATAAGGAAAAATAATGTTTTAAAATGATGAAAAAAGAGGCACACTGCCAAACACTACATTTATGCCAATGTAAGTCTGGGTCTATGTGGCTTTTCCACAAATCTAGGCATGCTTACAATAAAATATTTTGTTTCATTTACATCTCCTATTTATTTAATTTATATTTGGTATAATATAATCATATATAATATCATGTGATAATGCAATTATGGGCATTGCAGAGTTGGGAAGCTAATTCATTTCTCAAAATGAGTTCAATGTTATAATTTTTGCCAGAGAGTGCAAAATACACGAGAGTAACATTTCTTATTTCTAAACTGTATTTTCTAATACAAAATTAATTTTGTATTATAAAATATAATTTTGTAACACAAATTTGAATATGTGGTTTCTAGCTATATAAAACCTATTTCGTAATTTACAACATTTATATTTTTGCACCAAAACTTGATGCATACAAATAGATTATAAGATGAAAATCGATTTCGCAACAAATAAGAAAATTAATAAAAAATAAAATTAATTTTTCATGTCTAAATATTGTGAAGCATACAACCTCAATTTTTTTAACATATACCTTTTGTGGCACACTGGAGTACCTTTTGGGCTACAAAACTGATTTGTATCAGGTTTTATTCTTGAAAAATTGACAGATTTTGACAAATTGACAAAAAAAAAGATTTTTTCATGAAAATGCCTTCACTAAAAATAAATTGCCTGAAGTATAGTTAGGCAAAGATGGATAGTCCCCTTGGCGCTAGGATAACCAGAAATGATATATATACAAACAAAAATAAAATATACAGTTTTATTGCTGGTGCATACAAACAAGTTATGGAAATAGGTTGCAACCTTATGTGGATATAATATTAATCATCATCAATGGTAAGACATAACAAATGTCAGACAACTGACACAATATACTTAAAATAAATAAGTGTTGAAGATGATCAATACAGCAGTCCCTGGGTCAGACCCAGAATGCATGGAATAAAGTGGAGTATTCTCTAAAGGTGATGAATGAATCAGTCTTATATATAAGAGGCGGTATGCACCAATGGGTAGTCCCAAAAGGACCAGGTGTAGGATACCTGGTCTTCAATCTTTCAGTCTTGGCATAAACCAAACAAGAAGTTTCCGCAGCTCTCAAAGATGGCAATGTCCATAATGCAGATGTGATAACAATATAATCAAATAGGATCGGTGTCAAGAGTGTATCCTCCGCCCACAGGCTGGATTAATGGTCAGGTATAGTCAATCTGGGTAGAGCTGTCTGAGGATGTTAGTAAAGCAGAAACTTACCCTGATTTAGGGCTAGTATGCCGTTCATCTTCCGTGGTCCCTCTATTTTATGCCACCAAAGTGAAATGTTGCATGAGTGAAGAAGCTGCCAGACTGCGACTTAGTACAGTCTGCGCATGCGAATGTGGTCGATGAAAGAATAACACTGCTTCTTCGTGAGCTCCAACCCGGAGCCCGTAAGTATAGCAGATGAAATAGGTATACAGTGGTCACCAATGCGTTTTGCCTTAGGCTTCCTCAGGAATATAGGAGGTCTGCAGTGTTAGAGGAGGATTTATAAAGGTGCCTTGTTGTATAATTGTCCTCCATGATTGATCAGAGCAAAGGATGCTTCCAACTGTGAATGATAGTGATGCTGTGGAACACGCCTTCCATATCATCAAGGACTCTGATAGGGAGACCTGAAATACAATACTCAATTTAGAGGCCTTGAGTGTGATTAGATTTGGGGACTATCATTCACAGTAGCTTCTCTTCGACTAACAGTAAAGAAACTGGTTTGCAGTGGCCTGTAATCAGAGACTTATATTAGTTACTGGATTTCAGTACAAGTCTTGAATTTATATAGGTAATTTCATCCTGAGGTGCACTTAACACACATCAAATTAATAGTTGTTAATTATAGTTATGTGTGATGTGGGATACAATCTGTAGTTTCACCTTGGTTATTACCTTCACTGCCACCAGTACTCCAAGCCATGCTAAAATAGAAAAAGCAGTTTGTGGACTGCATCACTAACTTCTTGAACCTTTGTGCAGGAGAGTCCAGAAGAATTAAGGACCCACTGACAAATTTTGATCCTGGGCCAACTGCTCCTGGAGAGATACGTTTATTTACTTTCAAAACATCAAACAAAGGTCTAATGACACTCTATGACACTACAAGTCACATGCAAATTTGGATCAAAGAGATTTGTTGGTGAATATCAAATATGCAGATTTATTTTTGGCTCTGTCCACCAGAATCTCTGATTATAGATGAAATTCCTCTGGACAATTAAAATTATTGTGTGCAGAGTGAAAACTTTTATTGTTAACTACTACACTTGTTTTACTGTGTAGTTTTCTAACAGGTGGGTGGTAAGCTTTGAACTGGGTATTGTCAGTTGCTGCAAGTCAGCAGTTCAGCTGTAGACATGTGGATGGTATTGTACTTTTTACTGTGCTGTAAAAAACAAATTTATAGGAACTATATTGAGTAGCAGAAGAGTGTATCTGTAGTGGGGTTGTGACACATAGGCAGTGGCGAACCTACCATTGATGCAGCAGGTACAGTGCACCGGGGCCCAAAACTTGTTAGTTCCGCCTCTGTGCATGAGGCTTCAGGCCTTCAAGGACAGCATGATTGAAAGCCTGCAGCATTGTTTGAATACTTTTGGGACAAAAAGATTTCAGTTATAGCACTAGCCAAGGGGTCCTGTCATCGGTCTCGCTGTCCACCCTATAAGGTGTATCGGTTGACCTGCTTGTATGTATAACACAAACTTGATGTAACATCACAATTCTAATACTGATGATAAAACTGAATCACTCATTTGCATGGTGCCATTAGTCCAGACTTACAATTCGACTGGTATTTTTCATTGATGGGTAAAATATTTTAGTGAAAAGAACTGTACTTATATCTGTTTGTAAGAATAATGTATTCAACTATGTATAATATTGCAAAGTTGACAACTGTTTCAGCTAACTGTATGGTTGCAAAAAACATGACAAGAAGCACAGAACTATGAAACATGACATATATATATTAGAGATGGTCACTGACCCCTGTGATTTGGTTTTGGATCTGGATTACCTTCGAGTTTTGGTTTTGGTTTTGCCAAAACCGCCCTTGCGTGTTTTGGTTTTGTTTGGTTTTGTTTTGCAATTTGTTTAAAAATCACTTTTTTTTGGCTAAAATAACCTAATTTAGTGCTCCACCTGTTTCTTGGATAAGTGAGTTAATTCTACAGCTAATAAATTAGGAAAAAAACAGTTTAATCCCTGGTAGGCCATCCTTAATTCTACACACAAACCTGATTGTCTTCCTCTCCATCTTAGCCTATTGGCAATGTAGCCATTGTCTTTGGGTGTATATTGCACCCTACACTTATAGTTAAATATAAAAAGAAGCAGCCTGCAAAGACAATTTTATAAATATAAATGCCCAAAGCAGATGTTGTGTTTGGGTGTATAATATTCCCCTAGATTAAAATTGAAATCGACGAAGAAGCAGCCTGCATAGACTGTACAATAAAATATAAATAGACAAAGGCAGTTTGGTGTCTGTCTGCAGGGCCGTAACTAGCGCAGTTTAGGAATATTTTAGGTTCATTTGGTTAAAATTGAGGGCTAGGGGGGCAGCATTTGTCTATCTCACCCCAGGCGCTAGAATTCTAAGTTACGGCTCTGACTGTCTGTATATCACCCCCTCCACATATAGTTAAATAGAAGAAAACCAGCCAGCATATACTGTACATTAAATAGAAATAGACAAATGGAGTTTGGTGACTGTCTGTATATCACCCTCTCCACTTGTAGTTAAATAGAAAAAAAAAAACCAGCATAGACTGTACATTAAATAGAAATAGACAAAGGGCGTTTGGTGACTGTCTGTACATCACCCCCTCCACATATAGTAAAATAGAAAAAAAACAGCCAGCATAGACTGTACATTTAATAGAAATAGACAAAGGGAGTTTGGTGACTGTCTGTATATCACCCCCTCCACATATAGTTAAATAGACAAAAAACAGCCAACATACACTGTACATTAAATAGAAATAGACAAAGGGAGTTTGGTGACTGTCTGTATATCACCCCCTCCACATATAGTTAAATAGAAAAAAAACAGCCAGCATAGACTGTACATTAAATAGAAATAGACAAAGGGCGTTTGGTGACTGTCTGTACATCACCCCCTCCACATATAGTAAAATAGAAAAAAAAACAGCCAGCATAGACTGTACATTTAATAGAAATAGACAAAGGGAGTTTGGTGACTGTCTGTACATCACCCCCTCCACATATAGTTAAATAGACAAAAAACAGCCAACATACACTGTACATTAAATAGAAATAGACAAAGGGAGTTTGGTGACTGTCCGTATATCACCCCCTCCACGTATAGATAAATAGAAAAAAAACAGCCAGCATAGACTGTACGTTAAATAGAAATGGACAAAGGCAGTTTGGTGTCTGTCTGTAAAGGCCCCCCTCCACTTGTAGTTAAATAGAAAAAAATCCAGCAGGTATATACTGTACAATAAAAATAGAAATGGACAAAGCCTGTTTAGTTTCTGTCTGTACCAGACCCCCCCCCTCCACTTGTAGTTAAATAGAAAAAAAGACAGCCGGTATAGACTGTACAATAAAAATATAAATAGACAAAGGCAGTTTGGTGTCTGTCTGCAGGGCCGTAACTAGCGCAGTTTAGGAATATTTTAGGTTCATTTGGTTAAAATTGAGGGCTAGGGGGGCAGCATTTGTCTATCTCACCCCAGGCGCTAGAATTCTAAGTTACGGCTCTGACTGTCTGTATATCACCCCCTCCACATATAGTTAAATAGAAGAAAACCAGCCAGCATATACTGTACATTAAATAGAAATAGACAAATGGAGTTTGGTGACTGTCTGTATATCACCCTCTCCACTTGTAGTTAAATAGAAAAAAAAAAAACCAGCATAGACTGTACATTAAATAGAAATAGACAAAGGGCGTTTGGTGACTGTCTGTACATCACCCCCTCCACATATAGTAAAATAGAAAAAAAACAGCCAGCATAGACTGTACATTTAATAGAAATAGACAAAGGGAGTTTGGTGACTGTCTGTATATCACCCCCTCCACATATAGTTAAATAGACAAAAAACAGCCAACATACACTGTACATTAAATAGAAATAGACAAAGGGAGTTTGGTGACTGTCTGTATATCACCCCCTCCACATATAGTTAAATAGAAAAAAAACAGCCAGCATAGACTGTACATTAAATAGAAATAGACAAAGGGCGTTTGGTGACTGTCTGTACATCACCCCCTCCACATATAGTAAAATAGAAAAAAAAACAGCCAGCATAGACTGTACATTTAATAGAAATAGACAAAGGGAGTTTGGTGACTGTCTGTACATCACCCCCTCCACATATAGTTAAATAGACAAAAAACAGCCAACATACACTGTACATTAAATAGAAATAGACAAAGGGAGTTTGGTGACTGTCCGTATATCACCCCCTCCACGTATAGATAAATAGAAAAAAAACAGCCAGCATAGACTGTACGTTAAATAGAAATGGACAAAGGCAGTTTGGTGTCTGTCTGTAAAGGCCCCCCTCCACTTGTAGTTAAATAGAAAAAAATCCAGCAGGTATATACTGTACAATAAAAATAGAAATGGACAAAGCCTGTTTAGTTTCTGTCTGTACCAGACCCCCCCCTCCACTTGTAGTTAAATAGAAAAAAAGACAGCCGGTATAGACTGTACAATAAAAATAGAAATGGACAAAGGCAGTTTAGTGTCAGTCTGTATCAGACCCCCCCCCTCCACTTGTAGTTAAATAGAAAAAAATCCAGCCAGTATAGATTGTACAATAAGAATAGAAATGGGCAAAGGAAGTTTGGTGTCTGTCTGTATAGGCTCCCCTGCAGTTGTAGTTAAATAGAAAAAAAGCAGCCTGCATAAACTGTATGTTAAATAGAAATGGACAAAGGCAGTTTGGTGTCTGTCTGTGTATGACACCCTGCCAGGGCCGGTGCAAGGTCTGTAGGCGCCCTAGGCAAACTTTCAGCCTAGCGCCCCCCCCCCCCCCCTCCCTCCCCCCCTCCTGGGTTCTCACCTAAAAAAAAACCAACAATTTATAATACCCAAAAAAGAAATAAATAAATATACTTACCGTTTTTGATGATCGGATGCAGGGAGGCTCTTCCTTAATGGCTGCCCACCGCTCCTCAGCTTCTTTCCAGAAAAAGGAGAGGGGTGGAGCAGCCTGTGCATGCTGGGAAGAGAGGGGGGCGCTGGGTAAACTTTACTCCTGACAGACAGGGGCAGAGCAGGCGGCGCCGGGTAAACATATGTCACCTGATCACTGACGTCAGTGATCAGGTGTGCAGCCCGGATGCATCTGACAGCGGCGGCGGCGGACATTTAAAAAACAGCGGCGGCACCCGCCGCCGCTGCACCTCTATCCCACATCTCTCCGCTGACTAGATTTTCAATCTAGTCAGCGGCAGCGGCGCCCTGCAGGACCCGGCGCCCTAGGCAATTGCCTAAGGTTGCCTAATGGGAGCGCCGGGCCTGCACCCTGCCCTTATAGTGAAATTGACAAAACAGCAGCCTTTAAAGGCTGTACGTAAAATAGAAATGCCCCAAGTCCCTTTCCTGTTTGGGGGTAGATTACACCCTACACTTAGAGTGAAAGTTGTAAAAAGATGTCGCTGTCGTCATCATTTTCATCATCATCCTCACCCTCATCAGTGTGTACACCATCATCACAGACTATTAATTCATCACCACTTGAATCCGCCATTAGAGAAGTGCTTGGATAACTTTTATGTTAAAGGCCTTCCTCGTGGAAGATGTAGTTCATTTTGATGAACATCATCTTTTCAACATTTTTTGAAAGTAACCTCCTCCATCGATCACTGACAAGGTTCCTGGCTGTGCTGAATACTCTTTCAGAGTACACACTGGAGGGTGGGCAGATTAGGTATTGCAAAGCAAGTTTGTACATGGGTTTCCAAATGGCCAGCTTTTCTTCCCAGTAAGAAAAGGGACTGTCTGACATTTCCATATCAATTACCTCTTGAAAATAATCCTCCACCATTCTTTGCATGTTAATACTCGGATTGGATGGAGTTATGGGCAAGGTCACACATTTTTTTGTAAAATATTTCAAACCAGCCCAGATGTCAAACTGTTGTGGGCTGCCCCCTGCGTCATCCCTGTTTTGCTTTTGAAAGCTTATTTTTTTCCGAGCAACAGCTGCTTGAGAAACTGAAGGAGGAGACGTCGTCAAGCCAAGGCCCAGTTAAGTGGACAACTTGCTGACCAATAGCTCCTTTCAAAAGTTCACATCTCACTCATTTTGAAGCAAAGAATCAATGTAGGTCTTAAACCTTGGATCAAGCACAGTCGCCAAAACATAATGATACGAGTTCAAGATTTTAATTATTTGAGGATCATTGCGAAGTGAATGAAGTACTTGATCTACAAGGCCAACAGACTTTGCGGAATTGCTTTCTTTCATCTCCTCCTTCAGTTTCTCAAGCTGCTTTTCCAATATTCGAATTAAGGGAATTACTTGGCTCAAGCTAGCAGAGTCTGCACTCACTTCACACGTCAAAACTTCAAATGGTTTCAGCACCTTGCACAGCACAGAAAAGATTCCCCACTGTGCAAGAGTGAAATACATCCCCCCTCCTTTCCCAATGTCATGGCTTGTGCAATACGCTTGGATGGCTTTGTGCTGTTCCTCCATACTCTGAAGCATGTACAGGGTGGAATTCCATCTTGTTAAGACCTCTTGCTTAAGTTGGTGGCAGGGCAAGCTAAATTGTTCTTGGAGCTGCTGAATTCTCCTACATGCTGTGTGCTGTGGCAGAATGCCGGAAATGTCCCGAAATTTTACGGCCCACTGAAAGCATCTCCTGTACTTCACGGTTATTTCTTAGAAAGCTCTGCACCACCAAGTTTATTGTTTGAGCAAAACAGGGAATGTGATGGAATTCACCCAGCTGTAATGCTCGCACAATATTGTTGGCGTTATCAGAAATGACATATCCTGGGGAGAGACCAAGTGGTAAAAGCCATGTATCAATCACATCTATTAGTTTTAGTAACAAATTATCAGCTGTATGCCTGTTAGTGAAGCCGGTGATATAAAGAGTGGCCTGCCTGTGACAAATGTTACGTAGAGGTGTACATGCTGCTGCTGTTCCTGCTGGTGAAGGCGAATGACCAACCCAGTGGGCTGTCACAGTCATATAGTCTTTGGTTTGCACACTTCCACTTGTCCACATATCTGCGGTTAAGTGTACAGTGGGCAGAATGGCATTTTTCAGCGCAATCACTAAATTTTTTCACAGTTTTTGGTAAAGTTGTGGAATAGCTTTACAGGAAAAATGGTGTCGCGATGGAATTTTGCAACGCAGACACAAAACCTCAATTAACTGTAAAAAAGCAGCTGCGTTTATTGTGGATATTGGATGCAGATCTAACACTAGCATAGTAGCCATGGCGTCTGTGATTCGCTTGCGAATGGGTGACTGCTGTCATATTTGCTTCCCCTAGCAAATGATTGTTTCACAGTTAATTGGTGTAATTTAGTACTGCTCTTTTTCTTGGTCTTCTTATGGGAGGAAGATTCATCCCCAGCAGCAGCAACAGCAGTGGGACTAACGCTTAAACATTTTTCAAAGGAATCAATTATAGTGCAGAAGTCATCCAGCCTTACTAAGTGGGATGCAGGGCTAACTCCAAGCGCTACTGAGGATATTGATGAGGATGGTGTTGTGGGTGTAGATTGCAGCCGTCGGGATGTAGGTGACAGAAGGGTCCTAGCTGATGATGGAGTACTTGTTATTATTTGCCATAACTTTCAGCTTTTCCCAAAACCTTGTCATGAACTTTCGTCAAATGTCGTAACATGGATGAGGTTCCAAGATGGTTAAGGTCCCTCTCTCGACTGACTGTGGCTTGACATACACGACAAATGGCTATACAACTGTTGTCAGGATTTGAGTAGAAATAATTCCACAAATAAGAAGTGGATTTTTTTGTTTTATGCCCAGGCATGACAATGGCCTTTTTCTTGTCACGTGCCAGAACTGCTGCCACTGGTGCAGGACTTATACAAACAACCTCATCAACATCCTCATTACAAATTTCCCCCTCATCCTCTTCCAATTCCAAAGTGGCATCCTCTATTGGTGTATCACCAGCTACACTCGGGCTGTTCAGGCACACATCTGCAGAAATGCTGAAAGGGCCCTTCTTTATTGGTGCACTGTCAGAAAGCTCACGATTACACATACAACTGGTGGATGGACTCTCCACAGGGATTGATGTCATTTCTGATTCTGAGCATATATTTTCCTCTAATGGTTTACTGTTTTCTTGCAGCTCGGCTTTCACGCGTAACAGTAGTTGTGCACAACTTTTGGACTCCAAATTGCTTGGTCTTGCTTGGTCACGAGTGACCATACAAGAAGAAGGCTCAGTAACATTTTCAGATCTGGCACTAATAGAGAAAGACGAAGGCCTCATTCTTTCTTTGCCACTACGTGTGTAGAATGGCATGATTGTCATTTTTTTTTTCTCGGCAGTTAACTTTTCATCAGTTACAGCTCTTTTTCTCTTCAACACGGTAAAAGGTTAATTTTTGAGTGTTTTTTTCCCTGACTTAAAAAGACTATGTATTTTTACATAGGATTTACCAGATTACGTATAGGGAAGACTACCATCAGGACTGGTGCCAGCACCTGCTTGCTGATCCTGCTCATATGTGGATTGCTTTGAATCCATTTTAATGAGACCCAAAACACTTGTAGTGCAAAATATGAAATATATAGTGCTGCTAGATAATACTTTCGACACCAGAAAAATAGTTTTTTCACACTGCGGAATATGGGAGACCCCAAAACACTTGTAGTGCAAAATATGAAATATATAATGCTGCTAAATAATACTTTCAGCAACAGAAAAAAAAAAATTCACACAGGGGAATATGGGAGACCCCAAAACACTTGTAGTGCAAAATATGAAATATATAGTGCTGCTAGATAATACTTTCAGCACCAGAAAAATTGTTTTTGCACACAGGGAAATATGGGAGACCCCAAAACACTTGTAGTGCAAAATATGAAATATATAGTGCTGCTAGATAATACTTTCAGCAATAGAAAAATAGTTTTTTTACACAGGGGAATATGGGAGACCCCAAAACACTTGTAGTGCAAAATATGAAATATGTAGTGCTGCTAGATAATATTTTCAGCCCCAGAAAAATTGTTTTTGCACACAGGGAAATATGAATATGAACCGAGCCCACCCATCTCTAATATATATATATATATATATATATATATATATTGTAGCAATGGGAGTGGTTTTCCACAGGCTTCTCAGAGTGGAATTAACTATGGAGCTCACAGTCTGCCGGTAAAAGGCTGCAAACCCAGTTATATACAGGTGTAGCACTGTGCTTATGTTAAGTTAAGTTATGTACAGGTCTGAGACATGTGATAGAGTTAATGTAAAATAAGATTTACTTGCATGCTTTATTGTGTTTGTTTCCATAGCTAGCAGCAGAGCTGATAGGGGTGGCTGTACTGAATATTCGTTACAGAGCACCTGAGGAGACTTCCTTTAAAGACAAGGTGGGAGTGTCGCCTGTCAGTCATCCAAGCCTGTGGGAGGAGACCTGTGTATTTAACCTTGAGTTGTGCTCTTGTTAGATGTGACTGATGCTGAATTAGTTGGCCAGTCAGTAGTGAGCTGGTCTGTGTATAGTAAGCATTAGGGTCACCAGGAGGTGCAAGCAAAAGGGGAAAGGGGTTGCTTACTGGTGTCATCCTGTCAGAAGAATTGTCATTTATTGTGATGCAAACAATAAATATATTTGATTTAAAACAAGAAGTTTTTGTGTTGCTGATATCTGCTGGGTGTTTTTGCAACAGAAGGTGACAAAAGTGCCACGAGAAGGGTGCGTTTGTTAATATATATACATATATATATATTTTTTTTTTTACATATTAGAGAGAGAGAGGGGTCACGAGAAAAGCAAAGATTTAAAAATACTTGATAGATATTATATGCACAAGTGGTTAATTGGTGTCAAGAAAGATTGTCATAAATTTACAAATTTTGTCATGAACAAGAGTTTAACTCTGGTTGAAATTTAAATTCTTAGCTTAAGTTACAAGGATGGGGAGAGGGAGAGAGTTGGAGGATGTGTATACATTTTTTTTTTTATATTTTAGGGGTGAGTATTATAGAAATTCAATTAAAATTCATTAAGACTCTTTAGCTGTGGACTTAAAAAGTAGGCCTTGTGGCTTTGTCAAGATATTTTAAACTCTAAAGGTAATGGAACTGTAAAAAGGTTGCCACCAACTATTTTGGCACCATAGTTTCGCTAAATGTCTCTGATTCAATGTGAACAAATGTCATTTCTATAATAGACACACCTTTAACACAATGGATATTTATTCAGAGTAACAAAATAATTAAATATAAAACTTAATAAGAAACAGAATGCACAATCTTTAGCCTCACCGTTCCAGTAGGGTCTATATAACTGTTACAACTCTGTCTGTTGTTTGTACCTAGCAGCAGTGCCTCATACCACCAGAGGTGCTGCTGTTCTGTTCCTGAACTCTTCTACTTGCTTGAAGGAGTTAATCTCCTTGCATTATGCCTGATTAGAACTGCACCTGTCGCACTGCTTTAAGTACCTGCCTCTAGCTGTGCTCTGTGCAGTTCATCCTGTTTGTTCCTGACTGCTGCGAACCTGCTCCGGTGCTGTTTGGTATATACCTGCTGGACTAAACTTCTGTGTATGACCCCTGCCTGTACCTTGGACCTTGCCTGCCTGCCTGAGACCCCGAATCGTTTGACTGTACCTTGGACCACGCTGTTTTGCTTCTTGCCCTGGCCTTTTGGACAGACTTCTGGACCTTGCTAATTTGCTTGATCTCTGCCTGGCTATTTGGATTTGTTTGTCTGATCACTGCTTGATCCCTGGACTCTGTCTGCTTTCCTGGACAGCCTTGTACCTTCTGGACTGGGGTAAAACTTATAATACCTGTTCCTGCCATGTTTACTATACAGTCTCCTTAGGAACCTGTTCTTATTAGTGGATCTGAGTTATCTTTGTTTGTGTATTTACCTGAAAAAAAAGACACTTTGCTTTACACTTCTGTTGCTCTTCGTGAATGCACTGGGATTCATAACAATAATTTGGAACAAGAAAAGTAATAATATAAGTGGGGAATGAACAAGAATGTTTTTAATTTAAAATAAAATTGCAATAGCCCTTCTCTAATGGGTACCCTGGCATGAAGCTACCTAAGTCTTTAAAACTACATTCTTAATAATTTTAAAAAGGTATATCTAGCATAAATATTAATTAATCTGTATTTACAATATTAGAAAGTTAAACGATTTTGGACTCTTGGACTATGATTTTTTTTTTTAAAAAAAAAAAGCATAGTGATGTATTTTAATAGTGTTATTTCACAAATTTAAAAGAAATATGATTGCGATTAGAAACAAGTGTTAGAAATTAAACTGTATCAATGAACTACATTGTAGTAATATAGGAGATTGTCGTTAGTGGTGGTACCGCACTTGGTTTCTCAACCCTACTAACCAATAGAGTGTTTTTTTCCACTCTCTGATCAGAGTATAGCCGCTCTGTATTGGTTAGAATGACAGGCTCTGACAGAAGTGATGCAGCTCCTTTGTCATGCATATGTGGCTTCATGTAACCTGTATACTACACCAGCAAAAGTCTATTTTGCCTGTTTTTTAACACCTATAGGGAATTCTCCAGCCAAGCTGTTAACATAACTGGGCTAAACTGCTCTGTGGAACAAGTCCTAATGGTAATCGTAAGAGGGGACTCCGACACACTGAGAATATCGCTGCTCCAGTCAAGCTATTGTTAAGGTCCCAGCCACATCATTATAGTGGATCGGCCAAGCTGTTGCTGTATGTCACATGCAAATGCATGTTTACTAGCATGTCACTGGAGAGTGTAATGTGCTTCTAAGAACGAAAGGAAGCTCATGAAGATTATTTATTTACCTGCTGATCCATCTATATGTCCAAATGAGTATAAAATTGAAAGCCACCCAGTTTTAACGCATTCCCTTAATTTATGATGTGAAAGAGGCACCAGCTGATTTCAACTTCCTGTTCTAAAAAAGGGAGTGGGCCAGGAAACCAATTTGGCAGGTATTATTATTATTATTATTATTATTATTATCTTTGACTTATAAGGCGCCACAAAGGGTCCGCAGCGCCGTACATTACATATACAGAAAACAGAATCAAGACACAACATGATACAAAAATATATACAAGCACAGGTGACAGGGTAAAGCAAATCAGATTAAACCAATAGTTTTGTTTTTGTTGAATCAATTTATAAATATAAAATACTGATTCAAACAATTTTTGCTATGTCGCTTATTATATAATCCTCTATGAGTAAACTTACTTTCATGCACCAATTTGAGTTGAGATACTAAAATATTTAATAGGGTCATAAAAAGATATTCTGTTTGTCAATTTGTCAAAATTAGGACAATTTTCAGGTTAAAAGTAGAACTTGACAGAGAAAAATCAAAAAACCAAATGAGCTCCAGTGAACTCTGTGTTGGTCCTGGAAATAATAACAAAATTTCAGCCATGAAATGCAGCTGTAGGCACTGTCGCCACCTGTTATTTAATGCCACAATATTTTCAGTATTGTGCCAATTCAAGGCAAATCAGCAAATGGCTGGTGTTTCTATGGCGGGTGCAAAAATCAGCCCTTGAAACGCCAGCAGCCCCATTCTAGAACTGCTGGAGCTCTTCCCAACCCTTGGGCTGTAGGGGTCGGGAAGATTAAATCTTCTGTCAACTTTATCACCCCAATGATCCCATTATAAAGGGGTCTCTAAGACCCATGCCTGTTGTGTCAAAAAGAGTTAAAAATACACACATTTAATGTAAAATATATTTTAGCTGAAGAAAATGCTGCACATTCTCCCCACAAATCTAAAATAAAATGTTCTATTATTTCATCTTAGTCCAACTGGGTAAAATAGAATAATAATAAACAACAAAAATTACCCACTGATATATTGTTGCTGGCCACTGCTTATTGATAAATGCCAGCAGCCAATGGCAAGTGGACAGCTTGAGAAAATGAATATGGTTGTTTCCCAGTGAAGGGGAGTCTTGAAGCCTCATATAATAGAGTGAATGCAATACATAGAAAATAAATAGAAAATTAATATATAAAATTTTCTTTAGAAAACTAAACATCTCATTTGCAATTGTTGCATATAACAAATTAATTTTGTCGGTAAAATGCCTGCAATAGTGGTTAGGTGCATTGATTAAGAATAAATATTCTTGGGATTTCCAGTTCATGTTTTCTTTGGCCTAAAACGAAAAAACTTTGGTAGAGACAGTAAAAGACACCAACATTGACCTTCATTAAAAGACTTACACCAGCTGGATAATAACTTAAATTGTGCTGTTCGTAACCCTATTCAGATTACTATGGGGATTAAATGCACAACGTATAGACCTATGACATCAACATGATGGATTATGGGTCATCAGCCACATTTCAACCATAGCAAAAGAATATCAAGATTCTGTTTCATAAAACACTACATAAACAGGAGGAAGCAGATGTTGATTTCATTTTACTAATTGTATAATCCTGAAGGAATTTGTGCAGATAATTTATGTACAGTGTAACCATGCACACATACATCACAATTGTTAAAAAAATATGTAAAAACGATTGATAAAAACATTTTAGTAATGCAAATTATTAATTTAATCTGCAGAAAACTCATTTTTTTGGCCTCTCTTAAATAAGAATAGCCGGGCAAACTATTCACACTCAACATCAGTCTGAATTCATTTATTAAGAATAACAATATACAATAATGTTGGATTAAAATGCACACCTAATAAACATTTTTATTCTATTACATTATTTATGATAAGCGTTTAGTTGAAAATGAAAAATAAGAGGCACCCCATGGAAAGATCTGCCACACAACCAGCTAGAGATGACAATAAGCACTTTTCAAAAGATCAGACTAAGAGACCTCATCTATACTCATTACATTATAAGAACATTCCACATTTATATAATTTGACCACATAATGACGTAGTTGAATATATAAGATAGTTGGGAAAATTTACAATATTTATGTCACTGAGGATCTGTCTGCACCCAGACTGGGTTGTGTCTCTGAAGGTAACATTATGTTTCTTTGCATGGAAGTGAAAGGACCAATAAGGAGTCAAAAAGATTAGGATGGTGATCAGACTAACAAAAGAGACAACACAGGAACTAAAATGTTGGAATAGACTAGATCGGATTGCTGGACCGGACTGGAACCAGAATGCTGGACCGGATTGCTGGACCGGACTGGAACCGGAATTCCGGACTGTCTGAGCAGGAATAACAGAGAAGACTGTATACTGCTGGGAACTAGGTAGGCGTCTGAAGAATAAACGTTGCACTGGCAACGGGATAAGGCTCCAGGAAGTTTTTATACTAATTGTTGTCACCTGATTGGAGAATGTGGTCAGCTGGGCTGAAGCAGGGCAGTATCCTGCAAAGAGATCTGAGACCAGAAGAGCCTGCGGACCACAGGGACAGCTGAAGGGATAAGTAACAGGACCTGAGAGCCTTGTGTGTGACAATTAACAGGTTTCTCTACAATTTTAAGTTATTGTTATTAAAACAGCATGCTCAGTGAATCAATTAATTTTCACTAACTTGCTGCTTCCACTTTGTGGAGCTCCAGGAACTGCACACTGACAAATTTTCTCAAGCACCTGCGATTCTGTGGTGTTACATCTGCAAATTTTGCTGAGAGGGTTGTAAGCAGGAGGACCAATAAAAAGCTGTAATTTTGGAGATTGCAGTTTTTTATTTGTCTGAAACAGTCTCCCCTGGCCCCCATCAAGAATTCCTGGGTTTTGTGGGTTGTGCAGTGCAGTGACTAAGTTGACATTTTCATCCTACAACATATTACAGGTTTAAATACAATGTTATAAAAGTAGCTTGTGTGATATTCTAATGTGTATTTGAAATTTGATTGTGTATTACCTCTGTTGTAATGTGAGTGCCCCCAAAATCATGTGTAAATTCCTTTTCTTTCCGTCACAAGGCTGTTTACCAACTTTCTTTCTTTTCAGTTTGTCAGCACCTAAGAACAGTATATTAGAACTATGAAAGGAGTGAGTGGCTAAACATATTCTGCTGTTTAAAGTATATAGCAGGCAAATGCTAAATTAATTATTTTTAAAAGCGCAAATATATGATATGACGCTTTAAAATGTAAAAGCTTCATTTTAAAACATGGAAGATCTGTTTAATAAGCATTCTTTAACTTGAGATAAAGCCACCTTGTGTTTCTGCACAGACCTCTTACGAGGCAGGTCAGCAGAGATTCCTGAGTTTTATATCCCATAATGCATTGCATTATGGGATTTTTGACTCCTGCAAAAGGCTGAACAGCTGTACAAGAGGCAGTCAATTGTAAGCATATGAACTGTTTTTTGGTACTGTGTAATGTGAATAGCAAATCATACTGTATGGTTTTCTTTCTGATTTATAGACCAATATTGAATATAAATCCTGTTAATCCTGTAAAGTCCCATTCTCTCAACAAGGCAAAATTCAGTCTGTTTTCAAAACTTCCTTTGCTTCATATTACGTATGGTACAATCAGGGGCACCGAGAGGAAGGGGGTAGGGGAGCGGGTACTGATAACCAGAGCCCAGGTTTGGCAGGGGGTCCAGGGCCGCACTGCAGACTAGCAAGACTGGCTGTCAAGTTGCATGCTATGCGCTGTAACAGTCTATCCAGGGTCCGCACAGGCTGCACCCATCTCCATTATGAAGTAGCTAGATCCTGATCACTGTGATAGCAGCAGGTCACATGACACAGTGCAGGCAGGCTTGCTGGATATCTTCATGTTCCTGTGTTCTGTGCAGTGGAGAAAAAGGTAAGAGAAAGGAGTGATGTGATGGGAAGGGGGTATGTGTCATTAAAGCTGCTGGGCAGAGAGGGTATATGAGAGTAAAACTTCTGGGCAGAGGGGGGCATGTGTGAGTAATGTTGCTGGGCACAGGGGGGCATGTGTAAGTAAAGCATGTGGGCAGAGGGTACATGTGTGAGTAACGCTGCTGTGCACAGGGAAAGCTACTGGGCATTTCTGTAATGACAATGCTACAGGGCTCCATCCTTAGACTATGGGAGCCCTGTAGCACTAAATGATTGTATCCTCTAATGAGGATATATTAAATTATTCCTTGCCTTGCGCTTTTCACCTCCTAAGCACTCCCCCCAATGACACACAGCCACACCTCAAATAGTCTGGCCACACCCCTTTGGTAGTGCGCCGCCGCTGCATGGTGGCTCAGTACATACATTTGCATAAGTGTGCACAGTCATAAACTAATTCTTTCTGGAAGCACTTTTACTTTTATTATAGCAGTGAGTCTTTTGGAATAAATCTCTTTCACGTTTGCAATTCTATCCCTCTCTTCCCTGCAAAGAAGTTCAAGATCCTTTGTGATAGACCCAGGCCTTATATTGGAAATATCGTGCCAACCCGGTCTGTCCTCAGTGGGCCAATTGAACAACCATGGCCCACTGTTATTAAATGCCACCCAGTGGCAAGATCTGTAATTGCTGGTGTCCAGAGAGGGAGGGGGGAGGCAGCTCACAGGAAGTGTGAATCAGCTGTGGACCCTGTGACATAAAAAATGAGTGGAAGAGGTTAAAAAGAGGAGGGTCAGGACCTTATCTAAAATCAGGAGGGGGTCTCTCCCTGTGTGCTAACTATTGTTCTAGCAACTCTGCAACACAGTCTGAATGGCACCATCACCGCAGGTGGGAGACCACAGATGTCATGCTCTATTTTCACCCCTGTTACCACACAAACTCTTCACACCACCAATCACAAGAGGACAATGAGCAGGGGGTTGACCCAGGGAGGTGACCAGGATCAGATATCTTGTGAGAAGGGAAAAAAAAGGGGCTGTCTGGGGAAGGGGGTTGTTGGACTGTTTGAGAGTAACCGTATTATCGCAGAGCCTTAAAGGAATGCTTGAAGCAGGAGCTTCTTGACAGAGATCGGACAGTGTACCTCTAGGACTGATTCTGTTACCACTCCAACTGGAGACACTCACAGATTCTGGGGAATTGGTGAGCCTACATCGGTAGGGAGAATAATACCCAGGGTTCCATCAAGCTGGTGGAGAGTTGGCAGAGCGGCTGGGATCAGCAAGATACACAGACCCACCTTAAGGATCAGAAACCCTGGCCCACTTGGATTGTCAACTGTGGATTTTATTACCAGGAGTTTGGGCCTGCTATGACTCTGTGCTTGGAGGTAACCTGCTGGGGACTTTGTTGGGGAGTTTTTACTTGCACTGGTGATTTTCTGACACTTGATATATTTGGTGAGGGAACAAGTTTCACCTTGGGGAGCACTGTTGTATTTTACTAAGTGTGTGCACTTTGTTTAATAAAAGGGAATCTAGTGAGCTTTGGTTATAAACCCGGTGTCCTCACGTGCTTCTAATTGCAAGAGGAAATCCTGTGTGCTGTTCTCATTAGGTAATTCCAAAGGTTTTCAATGTGATGGAGGTCTGGGCTCTGACTGCCATTCCAAGACTTTACACTGCCTTTCTGAAGCCATTCCTTGGTTGACTTAGCTGTGTGTTTTGAATCTTTATATTGAGGATACCAGGGTATTAGAGCAAGAGATCACTAGATATCCCTGGCATTTAGGGTTCTTTAGGATCACACAGGCAAAGAGAAATTTAAGATAAAAGAGTATCTTTATTACAGAAGGGGAAAACACAATTTCAAACAATAGCCAATAACACCAATTAAAATGACTCCCAGAATGCCACCAAGCTTCAACTGAACCACAACAGTGTCCCAAAGTGAATATTCTATTAACAGGTATTAAGTTCAATAGTACTTCCTTTGTCGAGTCAAGTTGTAAAAGTTCCTGGGCCAGGTTGTAGCTTTCATAATGCATTTACCAGTACAACCGTAAGGAAGGTACACCAGTACATTGAGAATATGTATTGAAACACTTCTATGCTCTGAAATTAAGGCACTATATAAGACTATGGGGAATTGCTTCTGGACAAGTTGTATTTTGGAACTCCGGTGTTAGCAGTCGCGGCGGCCGTGGGCACCGCTGCGACTCTCACCTCCTGTCTGCAGGCGTCCCGGCCGTCGCTATGACGACCGGGACGTCACTCCCGGGATTTACCCGACCGTTGCCTAGGCAAGGGCCGGACGCTAACTACAGCAGCGCCGCATTCCGTCGGCTGGGGACAGCCGGGCGCAGGCGCAGGAATAGGTAAGCCTGTGGGCTAATTAAGTAACTAATTTGTTTCAGGACCTCTGTCCATGTGATCCCACTGCCAGGCTCTGATTGGCTGGTACTGATATTTAAGGCAATGAGGTCCATTACCTCATTGCCGGTTATAGCTTTTGCACTCCAGTCTGCTGACCTGCTTGTTCCCGTTCCTGTCTTCTGAACCTCTACTGATTTCCCGTGTTTGACCCTTGGCTCTGAATTGGACTTCGCTTGTGTATCCTGTGACCCTGATCTCTGGCATATTTACCGTTTCTGCTATCCACTTGTGACCCCTGACCTCGGCTTGTTTACTGGTACTGTTGTCTGCTGCCGGCCCTTGACCTCTGCGTGGACCTCACTCCGCTTGCCTAGGTTCTCCCCAGCCGGTACACACTTCACGACCCTCTGTCAGTCTGCGGCCCGGTCTGTCCCCACCATCAGGGGCTCCAGTGAACACTTGATTGGCAGAGTAGATTCCGGGTTGTGTTGTGCCGGCTGGAGGGGTTCCTAACATCCAGGACTAGTTCTGGTTTTAAAATGTGGTGCTGACCACAATGGTACACCAGTCCGCTGAGGAGTCCTTAAGACTGGCCAAACTATATTTCCTATACCTTAAATTGAAGTGTTTAAGTCCAGTTGTAAATTCTTTCAGGGCAAGTTGTCAGTTCCTAATCTGTAGTGGTGAAGATGATTCCCATCCAAGATGGAAGAAAGATCCAGCCAAGCTGTAGCCAGTCAGTGTTTTGATACAGTCACCTGGGTAATGAATAGCCTGGGTCTGCTGGGTCTTCCCAAAGTCTTACTCTCAGCCAGGCTGCAGTATCTCCTGACCAAGCTGTTAGCCCTATAGACACCTGTTACAAGTTTCCAAGTTGTAAGTCCCATAGACTTGAATGGTAATTCCTGACCAAACTGTTGGTACAATTTTTGCGATTTGCTGTCCCAGATGCTCAGCCATAAACTCTCTATAAGGATGGTAGGAGTCTGGACCTAGTTGCCCTACTCCTGTAGACACACCAGGTGGGCATACTCATAAGCAGCTCCCATTGGAGCAGAGTTTCACTGATGGAAGATATCCCTTAAGAGAGGCAGAATTGCGATTTGGACTTACCTTGGCACTGATAGGAGACTGAACTCCAACATGTTATGTGTGTATTGTCGCTAACCAATAACAATTGTCGAACCTCGATTTGTGTTTCCAAAGCACAAAGATTTATTCGCAATAAGTAGAATAATATGCTCAAGTGAAGTAATAGTAAATACAGCCGTTACTTATCGCAGGCGCTCTGGATCCAGTGCAGTCATTCAATCCTGAAGTCTGGGGACAAGATGTCTGCACTCTGGATCACAAGCTGCTGCTTATATACACAATCAAATACAGTAATACAATGAAGATGGTATAGCTTGCATCTATTGGTCCGGGTCTCAGGAATGTCCAAGGGGTCATCAATCATTGGCTGGTTTATCCTAAGGAATCCAAAGGAGGGGGTCATCTCTGCAGGGGGTATGCTCTGCTCTTCCCGCCAGGATAACTTAGTCTTAAGTAGTTCATAATTCCCTATCATTCATAACTTGCGTATACACTCTGCGATTCCCTCGCAGAGTGAACCAAACAGTAGGATATGTAACAAGGTTCATTATGATACCACTCATGATGTTATTCCTTCAACCCGTTCCGTGTATTTCACTACTATGCATGTAACTCTGATATAACATATAAATACTACTATATTTCGACATAACTGACTATGTGTTGCAACTACCATTAATGTGTACTATTTTATAAGTATGCGTGTTTGTGCGAATGTATGGTAAAAGACCAATTACTGTTGCTGCCACGTGTAGTGGCTGCGTACGCCCTTTCACGCCGTAGCGTGCCCTTCTACATAGATGCGTACCATATGCATCTTTTCAGACAGCGACAACCAAGTTTGCTAGACTTTAATTGAAATGACTTTATCCAATTTGCTGACTTCGACAGCTCCACCCTTTGATAGTGTAATAAACTATCACCCAATCACCGTTTCAAGTTCAGGATTATACAATTCTTCTTTACAGACCATGATCTCGGTATCTGGTACCACCCTTTCAGTCTCTTTCTCAGTGTTACTCCCATGAGACCGTTTTCCACACATCAACATAGTAGGAACACATTTGACAACTAAACCAATTGCTAAGATGACACCCAGTATAAGGAGAAGGAGCTTACCTACACTAGCAACCATTTCTTGTACCCACTCCCCCAGACCGGAGAACTATTTCACAGGGTTCAACCACGAGAACCAACCCGCCACCATTTCCCCGACCTCATATAACGAAGAATTATGGCTCTTTCGAAATTCCCATTTCAGCTGTAAAATTTCATCCATCTTCCGGTTTATAACTTCTTTAGGGTCATCAGTATTAGTAATGTACGTGCAACATTTGACACCGAACTGGGTGGCCAGTGTCACACAGTACCCACCAGTAATAGAGGTGAGATAATTTAGTACCAGTCTATGTTGCACCAACTCCTTCTTGTACGCTTGTAGCTCCCTTCCAGTATACCTGAAAGTGTCATCATACATCTCGGTGATATTATCTATTAATTTGGCTAGGTCTTGGATATATTTAAAGTTTAATGTTCCCCGAGCGGTCCTGGTGAGATCTAGAGCAACCATAACTTGGAAACTAGCAGTTTCACTAATCAATTTTGTAGCTATGGGTTCCTAACCAGGAATCATATTTCTCTTGCCACGGTGTTCATACTGTGTGTGTATGTATGGTGGTGATGTAGTCTTGTGAATATCAACCATTTCTTCATGAGTAATAGTCATGATTTCAGGAACCAGTTTAGCTAAGAAACACAAGCCCTTGGAACTCGGAGTCACGGAGGAATAAGCTTTTCTTCCAGAAACAAAATACACATCCTCAGGGAGAACATAAGGGACAGTATGCCCATGAATTATATCACACAGAGTTTTGATAAAATTACCCATGCCTAGTGTCTCCATCTGCTCTAGACACGTGTCAGCATTAATGACATTTTTACATTTATCTGTAGAGACTTTTCCAATGGATACCTTCTTATGTTTGGTTATATGCCCTAATTTGTGACTTCCATCAATATTCCTGCCTAGTAGTGACCTTGTGAGTCTCCCTCTAAAATGAGTGTGGCGAGCCATTGTCTGATCTGATAGGTCAGCCTCCCAATTCTCCAGGCACTTTGCATGAGATATGTTTAGGCACAGCAAAGATCTGCCTATAGAGTATTGTCGAAGCGTCAGGCTAGGGGACCTAGTATTATTGTACCTCCCTTCTATGGGCCTCCCACCCCTCAATTCGAGTACTTCAGATATGTTTAGAGGGAATGGCACTAGTCCTATATTATGCTGCCCTTGAGGCACGTGAGAGCACACCCAACACTCGGTTTGGTTTAGCACCTTACCCACCAGGGAGTGATAATCCTCCGAAGGATGCCCGCCTATATTCAGAGTACTGGGGGACTGGCATCGTTGGATGCTTCTCTCTTCAACTAGGGAGTCGCAGAACTTGCAGATACAATACTCATCAGACAATAGCCCCTCACACTGCCTCCGAGTTCCTGAGCTAGCAGACCTTTTCATAACCCCTGGACCAAGTTTGATAATGGGCTGCTCAGAGTATCCTATTAACTTTTCTTCGGCCTCCATTTCATCCGTATCACTCCCAGAACTCTCCTCCGTCCTCCATTCTCCTTCACAAAAATAGAATGTCTTAGAAAAAGTAAAAACAAGGAAAATCCTGGAACAAAAGAAAAACAAAAACCGCCACTCCATCGCTGGAAAGATAGTTCTGAGGCAACGTTTCTGGTTCAGGTGTGTTGACTGCAGGCTTTAGGTCTCCCGGAACAGGCTCACAAGTGACAGCTCTATGTCGTCGGTCTGAGTTTTGTCTTGCACTTTCTCCGGATTGTGGACTCTCCTGCAGTGGGTGAAATGGACCCAAGTGTCTCTCTCTGCAACCTTCAGTGATATAGTACTGGTCAGCAGCACTTGGTACGGGCCTTCCCAACGGTCTGTTAAACAACCTGAACGTAAGAAATTGCGGATCATAACATAGTCTCCAGGTTCAACATCATGACAGTTCGTCTCTGGCATACCAGGTGACAGCATTTTTAGTTTTTGTTGTTGTTGTTTTAGCTGTCTACTCATTCTTATAAGATATTGTACAGTCACTTCATTATTAGACTTCAAGTCGTCTTGTGGACTCATAATCAAATGAGGTTGTCGTCCGAACATTATCTCAAAGGGGACAGATTAAGAGGAGATCTAGGAGTGGTTCGAAAACTATGAAGGACCAACGGCAAAGCCTCAGGCCATGCCAACCCAGTTTCAGCCATTATCTTACCCAGCTTGTTCTTTATAGTACCGTTTACTCTCTCCACCTTACCACTGGCTTGTGGTCGGTAAGGGGTGTAAAGTCTGCTACTGATTCCCATGAGCTTACACATATTTTGGAAGATATCACCAGTAAAATAGGTACCCCTATCACTTTCAATGATTCTAGGGATACCGAACCTACACACAAAGTCTTGTACAATTTTCTTTGCAGTGAACACAGCAGTATTAGTGGCTGCCGGATATGCTTCTACCCAACCAGAAAACACATCAATACACACTAACACATACTTTAAATTCCTGCACGGTGGTAATTGGATATAGTCAATTTGTATTACCTGGAAAGGTCCGTCTGTAGGAGGGATGTGGGATGGCTCAGTTGGAATAGTTTTCCCGATATTTTTCCTTAAACAAGTAAGACATGACATTGCCTTCTTACCAGGCTGAGAGGAAAACCCTGGAGCACACCAGTATGCTCTCACCAGTTTGCACATACCTTCTTTACCCAGGTGAGTCAGACCGTGTGCTGCTTCAGCCAGGCTTGGATAGTATGTTCGGGGAGCTACAGGCTTACCTTGTCCATCCCTCCAGAGTCCTGAGGACTCTTGACCACATCCCTTCGCATTCCAGACCGCCTTTTCCTGCAGGGAACACAAATCTTGCATTTCAATTAATTTCTGCGTGTCTAATGTCTGAAAAATCATCATAGTCTCGGTCGATACAGTCATAGGTTGCCCTGCTGCCCATTTAGCAGCTTTGTCTGCCCTGTTGTTGCCCAATGACACTGGGTCTTCTTCAAAGGTATGGGCTCTGCACTTTATGACGGCTACTGTTCTGGGTAACTGTATCGCTGTCAGAAGTCCTTTTATGTGTTGTGAGTGTGCCACTGGTGTACCTGCTGCTGTCGTAAAGTTTCTAAGACGCCAAAGGGCCCCAAAATAGTGCACTACCCCGAAGGCGTACCTAGAGTCAGTATATATATTGGCCGATTTACCCTCTGCCAATTCACACGCTCTCCTTAGTGCTACTAGTTCCGCCACCTGGGCTGAGTGAGGTGGGCCAAGGGGTTCAGCTTCTACCACATCCTGATCGTCTACCACAGCGTAACCAGTACATAGCTCTCCTGTCTCTGTCTGTCTATGGCAACTTCCGTCTGTATAAAATGTAAAATCTACATTTTCTAAGGGGGTGTCACGTATGTCGGGCCTTGCAGTAAAGGTCTGATTCATGTGTTCCATACAGTCATGCGTGTCAGTATTCTTGCCTAACTCATCATCAACCAGGGTCTCCTCACCTCCCACCCTTTGTGTCTCTAGAGACACATACAGAAGGTATGTAGCTGGATTTAAGGTGCTTCATCGTTTGATGGTGATGTTTGAGGGTGCCATCAGGGCTAGTTTCCACTTTGTGAATCTAGCTGAAGAAACATGTCTGGTTTGAGCTGAATTTAACAGAGCTGATACAGCATGGGGTGTATAGATAGTTGAATTATGTCCTAATACTACGTCCTCGCTCTTACTCACCAGAAGAGCCGTTGCTGCTACACTTCTGAGACATGTTGGGAGTGATCTTGCCACATTGTCTAATTGTGCACTGTAGTATGATACCGGTCTGCTAGCGTCACCATGTTTCTGTGCGAGGACACCTGCTGCACAGCCATCAGCTTCTGTACAAAATAGCTCAAAAGGCTTTTCATAATCAGGTATTCCCAATGCAGGTGCTCTAGTCAGACTTTCTTTAAGATTAAAGAACGCTTGCTGTGACTCTTCTGTGTGTACAACACGTTCTGGTTTTGAGGAAGAGACTAGCTCCTGCAATGGTAATGCCAGAATAGAAAAACCTGGGATCCAGGATCTACAGTATCCACACATCCCCAAGAAAGTACGAATCTGCTTCTGGCTCTGCGGCAGAGTCATGTGTTGTATGGCCTCAATCCTGTCGGTTGTCAGGTGTCTTAGCCCCTTAGTGAGGCAATGTCCTAAGTATTTGACCTTAGTCTGACATGGCTGTAATTTATCCTTTGCCACCTTGTGCCCTGTTTGTGAAAGATGAAGCAACAACAATTTAGTATCATGCAAACATGACATAAAAGAATCAGAGCACAACAACAAATTGTCCACATATTGAATAAGAACAGACCCATTGTGGGGTTGAAAGGATTGCAAACAGTCATGTAAGGCTTGGGAGAAAATACTGGGGCTGTCAATGAACCCCTGGGGTAGTCTGGTCCATGTATATTGCACTCCCCTGTAGGAGAATGCAAAAAGGTATTGGCAGTCAGGGTGAAGAGGGACTGAGAAGAAAGCAGAACATAGATCAATGACAGTAAAATGACTGGCAGACGGTGGAATCTGCATAAGGATGACAGCTGGATTCGGCACTACGGGGAATTGGCTATCAACAACTTTATTAATTCCCCTTAAGTCCTGGACTAATCTATAGCCCCTCCCCCCATTCTTCTTCACAGGGAAAATGGGACTATTTGCTGTACTGGCTGTATGGATTAAAATCCCTTGTTGTATCAGCCTCTCAATAACAGGATATACCCCTAGTTCCACCTCTGGTTTTAATGGATACTGTGGGATTTTTGGAGCTATCCTACCAATTTTTAGATTGACCATGACAGGGGCTACGTTTGCCATCAGTCCAGTGTCCTGTCCATCTCTGGTCCATAGGGAACCTGGTATTTCCAGCAACATCCCCTTTACTTGAGATGGACTTTGTTCTATAACAGGAGAGTGTAACATTAACCTTTGAGGGGTGTCCAATATATCCTGTACCTCATGTGCGACCTTCTCCGGTATATCAAAGAACACACCATCAGAAGTACAGTATATGACACATCCCATTTTACATAACAAGTCTCTCCCTAGCAAGTTCGTAGGAGCCGCTGCAGCTAAGAGAAACAAATGCTTAATATGCAGAGGCCCGATAGTAACTTCGGCGGGTTTAGTTAGAGGATAATGTAACACTTTTCCCGTTACCCCCATAGCTGGAATGGTTTTCCTGGTCACCTGTAGATTGAAAGGAGAGGTTATCACAGATCGGGCCGCCCCTGTATCTACAAGAAAGGTTTGTTTCCTACCAGCTATGTCAACTATCATTGTTGGTTCTTCACTCTGACTCTCAGTTAACCTCACTGGCTGTAGACTACAGGTATGACCTGACCCCTAGCGCTGACTATTGATTTCCCGCACAGCATTTGCTGCCGTAATATGCGCGGGTAGATGTGAGTCTTCTAGTCTATGTGAATCCCTTCTTGGAGGATATCTATGTGACCCACCTTTCTGTGTATTGAGTCTTTCCTTTTTACACTCTCTAGCGTAATGTCCTTCCTCGTTACAGTTGAAACACCTGATCACTTTAGGTTTCCTGTTATATGGATTGTATGCTGGTGGTCAAGTATGCACCCTTTCTAGAGCCTGTATACTTACCGTCATTAACCTATCACTCTTCTCCCTTTTTCTAAAAAGGTTTTTGTCGTGTTCCACAGCAACTTCTCTAAGAGAATCTACCGTGCTGCCTCTCCAACCAGGGGTTGAGGTTTGTACTCTTGTTTTTAGATTTTCTCTAAGGCCATCCATCAGTACCCCTACAGCTACCTCTCTGTGATGTGGGTCCTCACTTATGTTGGATATCCCAGTAAACCGTGTTATCGCTGCTATTGCTCTAGTGAAGTAATCTGCTGCTGTTTTACTATCCTTTTGTTTAATGGTGAAAATCTTACTCCAATTTACTACTACTGGAAAATAGATGGTTAAGTGTTTAACCAAAAGAATATAGAACAAATTGTCAATCTCATCAGTCAAGATGTCATCTTCCTTCAACAAACAATCTTCAATGAATTTTTGTATGTTAGTATTGGGAGGAAGACACTCCCTCAACACTACACGCCAATCCTTATTGGTTGGTTCGTGGGCATTTCCTAAGTCTTTAACAAATTTCTGACACTTAGCCAACTCTTTTCTAGGATCTGGGAATTCAGTCATAATGGAACGTAATTCTGATCTAGTCCAGGGACAATGCATTGTAACATTTCTTAAAGGAACTACACCATCCTTATCCGGTTTCCCATTGGGAACTGATATTGTGCGGACCGGGAACGCACCCTCTGCGTTCACTCCTAGTGATCACGCTACTCTCACCTATCTCAGCCATTTTCTCGTACTTGCGCTGAGCCTCTAGTACACTAACAGCATGGGCAATGGCCGAAATCACAGTGGGTTCATCTTCACTTTCAGATACACTTGATTTAAACTGGCTTAAAACAGGATACAACTTAGCAATTTTTCTATTTTCAGTTTTAACAACGGCTGTACTTACCCCTCCCGCCACATAAGGTGGTGGGGGCGCGCTTGCGCTGAGTTCGCCACGCTTCGCAATGGTTACATCCGCCTTGCGTGCGCTTTTCGTCACGCCTACTTCCGGTTTGCATTCGCTGCTCTGCCACGTGTTACCTTCCATTTGCCACAATTTTAAACAATCATTATGTTTATTCCTCACTTTCGTTGAGGTAATCAACCATACTTTATCTTTTACAGTATTTAGTACCTCTGCATTAAAACTTCCTATTGTTGGGAAAGGCCTATCACAAGTTTTGGTCATCTTGACCCACGTGTCACAATACACAGTTGCGTATGCACCATATTTCTTACACATGAGAAACCTCGCTGAACCAATAGGGCCTTCCTTAGGCAGTACACTGACCATCTCTAGCGTATGCTTAGCACCCATGTTGAACAATATACCAACTCTTTTGCTACAATCACACCTAGAGATCTCTAATGCTCGGTGAACGTATTTCCTTTAGCCGCGTTCACTCGCTTTTCTCGCCCCTGGCGAGGATCCCTAATACAGAAATATCACTGTGGGCCCCAAGGGCTATCAGCTCCTCGATACCCTGGCTCAACCACAAAATCTGCTGAGTTTATTATAACTGGGAGAACAAAGTCAATACAATCAACCAGCCTTTCCAATATAATTCCTCCTAGCTGCTTCACCAATTCGCACTCAAGATGCGGTTAGATCGCACTGCCTACCAATACTAATTATTAGCAAACCTTGCGATCTATTGGTAACGCTTTGCGAAAACCCGGTTTTCGCATTCGGTATACCTGCCCTGTATACCGTCCTTCAGTTGGGCAATCCGCCTCGTCAGACAGCAACTGAGCACAATGAATAATGAACAGTGTATCTACGTTACAACATCACACACTATACACCTTTTCTGCGCAGAAAATCAAAAGTTCTCAACAACAGTAATAATATCTCAGAGGCTTTCACAAGTAATTATATTATGCACATATAATAACTATCAAGATGATTGTTTAACCACGTGGCAAATCTACCGGAAGTTCGCGTACGCACAGCAGGAAATACACATACGCTAAGCAATGCAATACAGTTAAAACGCACAATGACAGTAAAAAGAAACAGTTTTCTCTTTTGTCCCTAGGTTCTAGTTAGCGTGCCCTAGATAATGCAAAATGGACATTCGGTTTCACAACACAGAGTAAAATTCAGGTTTTGAACACCATGCGTTCTTACCCGTTTATGACGCGTCTCCACCCTTTGTTGAGGAACCGAAATCCGTTGGTCTTGCGTATCATCGGCAACGAAACCTCCAAAGCTCACGAGCCCCCCAATTGTTATGTGCGTATTGTCGCTAACCAATAACGATTGTCGAACCTCGATTTGTGTTTCCAAAGCACAAAGATTTATTCGCAATAAGTAGAATAATATGCTCAAGCGAAGTAATAGTAAATACAGCCGTTACTTATCGCAGGCGCTCTGGATCCAGTGCAGTCATTCAATCCTGAAGTCTGGGGACAAGATGTCTGTACTCTGGATCACAGACTGCTGCTTATATACACAATCAAATACAGTAATACAATGAAGATGGTATAGCTTGCATCTATTGGTCCGGGTCTCAGGAATGTCCAAGGGGTCGTCAATCATTGGCTGGTTTATCCTAAGGAATCCAAAGGAGGGGGTCATCTCTGCAGGGGGTATGCTCTGCTCTTCCCGCCAGGATTCCTTAGTCTTAAGTAGTTCATAATTCCCTATCATTCATAACTTGCGTATACACTCTGCGATTCCCTCGCAGAGTGAACCAAACAGTAGGATATGTAACAAGGTTCATAATGATACCACTCATGATGTTATTCCTTCAACCCGTTCCGTGTATTTCACTACTATGCATGTAACTCTGATATAACATATTAATACTACTATATTTCGACATAACTGACTATGTGTTGCAACTACCATTAATGTGTACTATTTTATAAGTATGCGTGTTTGTGCGAATGTATGGTAAAAGACCAATTACTGTTGCTGCCACGTGTAGTGGCTGCGTACGCCCTCTCACGCCGTAGCGTGCCCTTCTACGTAGATGCGTACCATACGCATCTTTTCAGACAGCGACAACCAAGTTTGCTAGACTTTAATTGAAATGACTTTATCCAATTTGCTGACTTCGACATACACCAATCTGAAATCATTTGATAACACACAGCTTTTCCCTTGCAGTGCTCTTTTAACTATTCCAGAATTCCCTCAGGGAAAATCATATCCTGCAATTCTAATCTTAGGTCTGCTGCCTTGGAATTGACTGGGAGATGTCATGGGGTTGGAGTTGGATGGAGTGTATGGTCAGCCCCTTGTCGATTTATCCCCTGCTGGCATGGTGACCAAGAGTCTAGCAGAGTCCAGTGAAGAGTAATTGTTGCTCAATCCAGCTAATGAAATATTTAATCCAAGTTGATTAAGAGCAACTAAATGTTTTAAATTCTTCCATGATTTTGTGATGTGAGAGGGGTTCCAGTAGCTTCCAACTTCCTGTTTATTCAGTGGGAGGGAATAGTTTGTCAAGATAAAACATGCCAGATATTTATACATCCAAACAAGCAACGTGCAGCCTACATAGCAACATTTTAAATCCCAGTGTGTCAGTCCATTATCTCTTATTGTAGCTCTACACCAATAAATACACATATATCCAGGAAATAATGTAGTTGCAGGCAGAATGTAGCTTAGTCTATGAACATAAATAAATGAGTCCTTCATTCAGGCAAAAGCACTAACAAAGTCTAGTTTGCAGGTGACAGGTTGGTGATTTAACATTGATCCTACTCATCGTTTCACATTTATCATGTTGTAAGGTGAATTTCCTCTTTCTGACAGAGGCCTGCAGGTTTTGTGCGAAAAATATCTTGATATGTGGAGTTATTCTTTATGCCTTCTATCCTAACTACAGCTCCTGACACAGCTGAAGAGAATCAGCCCAAAAGCATAATGTTCAATGTTCAAAGTAGGTATAATGTTCTTTGGGGGATGAACTGTAAAGTCTTAACACCAACAATATCTTTATTTAATTAATGAAAAAAGTTCAACCTTGATCTCATCAGACCGTATAACATTTTCCCATATGGCTTGGAGTGATTGGATGTATTTGTTTTTGCAAAATTAAGATGGGTTTGGATGTTATTGTTTGTGAGAAATGAGAGTTTGTTGTCACATGCAAGGGGTGAACAGTTCCTGTCAGAAATTTTGGCAGCTCCTTTAATGTTTCCATAGGAATTTTGGAAGCCTCCATGATGGGTTTTAGCCTTTATCTGTCAATAAGTTTGTAGGGATGTCCTGATTTGGGCAATGTCCTTGTTGTGCCACATGTTCTTCACTTATTAATGATAGTCTTCACAGCGCTCAATGGTACATGTGATGCCTTTGAAATTCTTTTATACCCTTCTCCTGATTGTGTCTTTCAACAATGAGAAAATGAGAACCTCTAGATGTTTTGAAAGCTCCTTGCTGACCATGGATATCCCCATAGAATGAAACCAAGAAAACTGATTTTTATTTGGGGTTAAACTCAATTGCTTTCATTGCTGGAAGGTGTTTGACAATTACCTTCGAACATTATTTTCAATGTGATTGGGTAACTTTGAGCACAGATACAGTCCCATTATGAAGGGATTTGCAGACTTATGCAACCAGGGTATTGTAAGTCTTTTTATTTTCACTTCTTTTTCCTAAAAAAGTAGAGAAAAGTCTGACATGATTCTTCATTATTTCAGGCTTTACATTACAAACAACTGACATTTTAATAAAGGTGTGTAGACTTTATATATATATATATATATATATATATATATATATATATATATATATATATATATATATATATATATATATATATAATGCATACGTACTAGGGGTGTGCACCGGCCACTTTTAGTGTTTTGGGTTTTGGGTTCTGATTAGCTTGAGGTTTTGGGTTCTGATTTGTTTTGCCAAAACACCCCACAAAAGGTTTTGGTTCTGATTTAGGGTTTTGGGTTCTGATTTATTTTTAAAAAAGCATAAAAAGTGCTAAAATCCATATTTTTGGTTTTTTAACACTCCTACGCTATTATTAACCTCAATAACATTCAATAACAATCATTTCCACTAATTTCCAGTCTATTCTGAACACCTCACACCTCACAATATTGTTTAGTCCAAAACGTTGCACCGAGGTAGCTTTCTGGACTGCGCAGTGGAGTGGCCCCGGTACCCAATTTGGTACCAGGGCCACAATACCTCCTCCAACTGGTCTCAATTCCACTGCACATATGGCTGCTCCTACATCCTCTGTAGCATATAGAGGGTGTAGTTCGAGCGCGTCACTACCTCCTGTTTTCGACGATGACAGGTCATTTTCATAAAATTTTGATTTGGCAGCAACAGTCAACGTATTTTAATATATGATACGCATCTATCTGGACTGCGTAGTGGAGTGGCCCCGGTACCCAATTTGGTACCGGGGCCACAATCCCTCCTCCAAATGGTCTGAATTACACTGCACAGATGGCGGACACCGGATGCACGTCTAACACCAACATAGCTGTTAAGGCCGCAGTTATCCGCTTTGCCATAGGATGACTACTGTCGTACTTTGTGCTCATGGCAACTGACTGTTGGACAGTCACATAATGCTAAAAAAAGAGGTGCAAGATGGAATTGTCCTTGGGATTATGATGTTGAAATAAGACATGCACACTTTAACAAACCAATCATTTCAGCGACAGGGCCTACCAAACTACTGTGGCTGAAATGATTGGTTTGTTTGGGCCCCCACACAAAAAAAGCTATTCATCTCTCCCTGTACAAACTAAACAGGCTCTACTAAGGCAAGATGTTGTCCTCATCCTCATCCTCTGATTCTTCTCCCCCTTCAGTGTGTACTTCCTCCTCCTCACACATTATCAATTCGTCCCCGCTGGACTCCACAACCATAGGTCCCTCTGTATTATCTGGAGGGCAGTGCTGTACTTGATTGAGGAATTGATAATTCATTTTTATGAACATCATTTTTTCAACTTTCTGAGGAAGCAACCTCCTTCGCCGCTCACTGACCAGGTTCCCCGCTGCACTAAAAACTCTTTCGGAGTACACACTGGAGGGAGGACAGCTCAGGTAAAATAGAGCCAGTTTGTACAGGGGCTTCCAAACTGCCTTTTTTTCCTGCCAGTAACAATATGGACTGTCTGACATGTCTATTTGGATGGTGTCAGCAAAATAATCCTGCACCATTTTTTTCAATTGTGACAGCATCCAATGCAGCGACAGTAGACATGTCTGCAATGGTTGGCAGGTCCTTCAGTCTGGACCAGATGTTATCAGCATCCCCGCCAGCGGCTCTTTTAGGAAAACTGAGCTTTTTCCTCACAGCCACAGGTGTGGAAGAAAATGAAGGTGGAGCTGTTGGTATGTCACGGTCCTCTTCAGAGGACAATCTCCTGACCAGCAGGTCTTTGCACTGCTGTAGACTTGTGTCGGCCGGAAACAGAGACACAACATACGCTTTAAACCGAGTATGCCAGAATGTATTCCTCTGACTTTAAAAGAGTGACCATCCTCGGATCCTGGCAAAGGGTACGAAGGGCTTCATCCACAAGAGCTACATGCTTGGTGGAATCGCAATAGTTTACCAGCTCCTCCCTCACTTTCTCCAGCTGCTTCTGCAACAGCCTGATCAGTGGAATCACCTGATTCAAGCTGGCAATGTCGGAACTGACTTCTCGTGTGGCAAGTTCAAATGGCTAGAGAACTTGCACAACACAGAAATCAGTCTCCACTGCGCTTGACTCAGACGCATCCCCACTCCTTTTCCTATGTCGTAGGTGGCTGTGTAGGCTTGAATGGCCTTTTGCTGCTCCTCCATCCTCTGCAGCATATAGAGGGTGGAGTTCCAGCGTATCACAACCTCTTGTTTGAGGTGATGGCAGGGCAGGTTCAGGCTTTTCTGATGTTGCTCGAGTCTGTGATAGGCACTGGCAGAATGCCGAAAGTGTCCAGCAATTTTGCAGGCCACCGCAAGCATCTCCTGCACACCCTGTCACTCTTGAGGTAATGCTGCACCACCAAATTAACGGTGTGGGCAAAACATGGGACGTGCTGGAAATTGCCCATATGTAATGCCCGCACAATGTTACTGGCGTTGTCTGACACCACAAATCCCCAGGAGAGTGTAAGTGGGGTAAGCCACTGCAAAATTATTTCCCTCAGCTTCTCTAAGAGGTTGTCAGCGTTGTGCCTTTTACTGAAACCGGTGATACACAATGTTGCCTGCCTTGAAACGAGCAGGCGTTTTGGAGATGCTGCTACTGATGCTGCTGCTGCTGTTGCTGCGGAAAGCAATACATCTACCCAGTGGGCTGTCACAGTCATATAGTCCTTAGTTTGCCCTGAACCACTTGTCCACACGTCCGTGGTTAAGTGGACAGTGGGTACAACCGCATTTTTCAGAGCACTGAGGACACTTTTTCGTACTTTTCTGTACATCCCGGGTATCGCCTGCCTAGTGAAGTGGAATCTAGACGGGATTTGGTACCGGGGACACAATACCTCCATCAACCGTCTAAATCCCACTCCACTGATGGCGGACACCGGACGCACGTCTAACACCAACATAGCTGTTACAGCCGCAGTTATACGCTTTGCAATAGGGTGACTACTGTTGTACTTTGTGGTCATGGCAAACGACTGTTGGATGGTCAACTGTTTGGTGAAAGATGTAGCGTTCTTGCGACTTCCCCTCTGGGAAGATGACCAACTACCAGCAGCAACAGCAGCAGCGGCAGTAGTAGGCGTACCGCTGCAGGATTCCTCAGATGAATCCCGTATTGAAGAGGACTTAGTCTGGCTGGTGACATGGCCTGCAGGACTAAATCTGATGGAGATCGTGGAGGAAGTTGACGAGGAGGGTGTTGGCGGTGTGTATCCAACAGGACCAAGAGATTTAGGTGTCCCTGGACTGCTGACGGTCCTAGTCCCAGTTCCTGAACTAACCACTGAATTATGAAGGTTCTTCAGGTGACGTATAAGTGAGGATGTCCCTAGGTGGCCAAGATCCTTACCCCCTGCTTATTTGAGCTTTACATAAGCTACATATGGCCATACATTTGTTGTCCGGATTGGGATAAAAATAACTCCAGACAGAAGAGGTGGATTTTTTGGTCTTCTGACCAGGCATGACGATGGGCTTTTTCATCCCATGGACAACAACTGTTTCTTCCCCTGGTGCCTCATTTAAGATAACCACATCAACATCCTCCTCGTCAAGTTCCTCCTCAGCGCCAGCTACATCAATATCCTCCTCCCGGTGTACAACATTCACACCTTCATTAGCCAGTTCTGTAACTGGACTGTGGGTGATCCTTCCAGCATATGCAGAGGGCGTGCTGCAAATGGTGGAAGGAGCCACCTCTTCCCGTACAGTGATGGGAAGGTCAGGCTTTGCAACCACCAACACCTTTGGACTCGCTGGACCTGGACTAGTTGTTGATGACAGCTTAAGTCTCTTAAATTTGTTAGAGGGGGGGAGGAGTGCTTAGATCCATGGGTGAAGCTGAACCACTAGTCATGAACCAGGGCCTAAGCCGTTCCCTGCCACTCCGTGTCGTAAATGGCATATTGGCAAGTTTACCTTTCTCCTTAGATGATTTTAATTTTCTTTTTTTGCTAATTTTTGTGAACTTTGGGTTTTTGGATTTTACATACCCTATACTATGAGATTGGGCATCGCCCTTGGCAGACGACGTTGATGCCATTTCAGCGTCTATGTCAATGTCTTGACTAGTGGCAGCAGTTTCAGCATTAGGAGGAAGTGGGTCTTGATCTTTCCCTACTATATCCTCCAAATTTTTGTACTCCATTATATGCAGCACAAGAGGGCATACCCCTAAACCACACACACACACTTTGAGACTACAGAAACAATGAACGAAGTAATAGAAATGGCAGTTCCTCTTTTTTGGGACTGCACAAACAATGAACGTAGTAATAGAAATGGCAGTTCCTCTTTTTTGGGACTGCACAAACAATGAACGTAGTAATAGAAATGGCAGTTCCTCTTTTTTGGGACTGCTCAAACAATGAACGTAGTAATAGAAATGGCAGTTCCTCTTTTTTGGGACTGCACAAACAATGAACGTAGTAATATAAATGTCAGTTCCTCTTTTTTGGAACTACAGAAACAATGAACATAGTAATAGAAATGGCAGTTCCTCTTTTTTGGAACTACAGAAACAATGAACGTAGTAATAGAAATGGCAGTTCCTCTTTTTTTGGACTGCACAAACAATGAACGTAGTAATAGAAATGGCAGTTCCTCTTTTTTGGGACTGCACAAACAATGAACGTAGTAATAGAAATGGCAGTTCCTCTTTTTTGGGACTGCTCAAACAATGAACGTAGTAATAGAAATGGCAGTTCCTCTTTTTTGGGACTGCACAAACAATGAACGTAGTAATAGAAATGGCAGTTCCTCTTTTTTGGGACTGCTCAAACAATGAACGTAGTAATAGAAATGGCAGTTCCTCTTTTTTGGGACTGCACAAACAATGAACGTAGTAATATAAATGTCAGTTCCTCTTTTTTGGAACTACAGAAACAATGAACATAGTAATAGAAATGGCAGTTCCTCTTTTTTGGAACTACAGAAACAATGAACGTAGTAATAGAAATGGCAGTTCCTCTTTTTTTGGACTGCACAAACAATGAACGTAGTAATAGAAATGGCAGTTCCTCTTTTTTGGGACTGCAAGAATATATTGCTCTATAATATTTTTTATACTTTTTCAATAATATTTTTTATCAACCTCCCTCTTCAGTAACCACAGGGAGAATGAAGATGGCGGCCGCGAGCGGGACATTTATGAGATCCGAGTCTTGCGAGATCCGACGCGAGACTTGGATGCTATAGCCTCGTTTTGCATTCCTTGGGCGGCCGGAAGTACCCGAACAGTGCTCGGATCCCGTCGGATCCGCACTGTTCGAGTGGGCTCGGATTAGCGAAATCCGAGCCCGCTCATCTCTAATACGTACTGCATATGATACAACACATATTGTAAGTGGTACAATACAGACATTTATATGATAGATACCTATATAATGCAATAAATATTTTTGTCAAGATACCTAGTGACACATTTTTATACAGTATTTACTTTAGCTTTAATCAGATGAGAGATACAATATATTTTTATTGAATGTTCCAGGAATGGCAATAGGCTTCGACACCTTGTTTGGCAGAAGAGAGGAGCTAGATGTAATTATCCATGAATTCATCTTTTTCCTGTACTTCTGACAGTGGTCATCTTAATGTAACTGTAGTATTTAACCATACACCATTTGCTGTGACAGAAAGCTCCTTATGCTTGATGAAAGTTTGTATTTGCTATTATGTACTGCATTTACTAGTATACATTAGCAATACACTTTTTCTATATGTTCATACCTCCTAACTGTAGCAATTCTGGCAGGACATCCTGATTAGCGGGCAGTAAAAAGAAAAAGGCCTTAACAAAAAGTGGGTGGAGTTTTACTCAAATTGAATCATTTATGGGCAGAATTTGCAGAAGTAATTCTCATTTTTGCTGGCGTGCCACAGAGGTGCGAGCGAAAATGAACATTACTTTTTAGCATAGTAACCGGAAAATACCACTTTCGCAATGTTCTTTGCGACATCGTGGACAATTGAATCCACCCCTAAATGTTGGAAGCTATGTATGTTAGCTATTATTTTAAATATCAGTTCTGTATATATCAACCAACATCATTTCTATCAACCCACATCTGCATTGTTTACTGATTGCTGCAGCCTATTCTGACCATAATCTTTTTGTGATTCTTGATTTGTCATATGCTTTTTTTGGTCAACCTATCTGGTCACTATTCAATATATTCTGCTCCTGATGACCGACTTGTTCTTACTGGGGAATTTCTGGAATCAGCTGATTCATTCTTCCTGCTGAGCAATGGGCTTCCTGTAAGTGAACTGCATTCTATGTTAGAGTTCCATGTGCTCCTGATCTTAGATGTCAGTCATGACATGATGGAGAATTTAAGAAAATTAATGCTGGTGTTCATAAAATAAATAATCCTGGAAATTATCTCTGCTGCATTCTTCACTTCTGACTTGCTATCATCTCCAAGTATGGAGCATGTATGTAACATAAATATTTAGTGCAGTACTTTGTGTTCTTTAGAGATTGTAGGCCTAATCCATCTTCAAACAAAATTTGCACGCAAGTTGTGTTTTTAAAACGAACATGGCGTACGTGTGCCCGTATTGAAATCCACATTCAAGATACACTTCCATTTGAATCTGCGTATAAGTATGCTCTGCCTAAGCAGTACTTGTCATTTGTTATCATACAGAACAGACTGCAGAATACGCATATGTGAAATATCAAATCCCATCAAAACGCATGCAAAAAAAAATTGAAAAAGAAATGACCAAATAAAACAAATTATGTTTTTATTTTATAGTTTTTAAAATTTAATTATTGGTTTTAAATAGTTTCTAAGTAATATATCCTATTATACCTTGCTTTGCTAAATTTCTATCCAGCTAGCATAACTTCACAAATATAAACCTTTACCCTTTGACTATTAATGCATTGAGTTTAGGGTACACATTCCCTTTGACTTAAAACCTTGCCTTGTCTCTTTTGTCTCGCTTAGATATTCTAACCACTGCAGGTTACTGTAAATCTAAAGAACAAGTTACATTGAATGTGATTTTCACTGACTCATGAACAGGTAGGTATGCATTTTTGATAATGATTAATATGTAATAATATCAAACTTACCCCGAAAAGTGTATTGTATTTCCCATTTAACATTTTTATCAGTGAAATAATATATATCTTTGACAAATGTTTAGAGTTTATATCACAATACATAGTTATGTAAATATATGTAATGAAAATATAAACACATTTAGGAGTGGTTGTTATGTAATAGAATTATTTTGATTGATTTCAGAAATTAGATTAAGTATCACCTTCCTCTTTTAGGCTTTCATCATTTAGGATATTCTACATATTCTTGTAAATCAGCACGATAAAAAATTTATTTTGATACACTTATTGCTCTCAACTGTTTGATATGTAAGAAGTCTGTTCTTCACATTTCTTACATCTGTTGCAAAATGTTAAACAAGAGGTTTATCTTACCCTGGCAATAGAAACTTTTTTTTTAGGAGAAAATGTAGAGTATATAGAATTACATATGGCTAAATCACAGTGTTTTGTATATCAAATAGGCTTGTAGCTGTACCAGATTTAAATTAAAAAAAAGTGTTAAAAGAATTATTTCTGAATATAACTTAATAAGATACATGCAATTTTGTTCATTATTAACTCAAATTTATATGAGTTTTGTTGATTTGATCTGAATTCAAAAATTGCTAGCAAGTAATTTTGTATATTCATTACTAGTTTAATTAAACCAAATCTATCTATTTCAATTTCACAGTTTTGTCAGATTAATAAGTACTCACATTACAATTTTAACGCTATGTTTTCCCCCTCCAATATGTAAACTGTATCCATTCTTCATTTGGTGACAATACTAATAATAATATTACTGCTCACAGACGGTTTACTTTTAGAAAACTAAGATGTTTTTATTCAAAAGCATTATTAAACTACAAAATGAATAACATGTTTTATCTGAAATCTTCCTGGTTCAAGGGTTTGCAGCAAGTGACTTGTTTCATCTATAACTGCATGCAACTTTACAATCACAAACTTGTTTTGCTGCACAACACCATTCTGCACATTCTTAAGAAAGAACTCTTAGAGGTAAATTTATCAAGCTGCAGGTTTGAAAAAGTGGAGATGTTGCCTAGAGCAACCAATCATATTCTAGTTATGATTTATTTAGTATAAGAAAGGTGGTCACCCCTAGGCGCAATAGGATGCTATAAGTGTATGGGTCTGCTGATGGCAATTCAAGGGAAAGGTAAATAAACCTTTGGTGCTGTGTTTTGATGGGGGTAAAGTGCTGCACAAGTGGACAATAACCAACAGTGTAAAGAGCAATTTAATGCATGCATACATATATATAGCAGGGTATTTGAGGATAATGTGCTGCACAGATCGATAATGAACAACAGTGTGATAATACAGTTTATTGCATGCGTACATATACACAGCAGTGTTTTAGCAAGGGCTGCAACCTGAAAATACTTTGTGTACGGCGACCAAGATATAAACTTTAAATTGTATTAAACTGCAAATAAAAAAACTCTATGGCAATGCTCAAATGCATGAGAGGTATTTACCAACAAAATGATCAGGTAAAATGGTAGTCCACATAAACCTATAAAGTAATGATTAGCCAAAGTCATGAAATCTGGGACATAAAGAATAAATTTGCTCTCTCAGTGGAAAAAGGACTTTGTGTAAATTTTCTGGTAGGCAAGCAGTCCTAATTGTGTCACCCCTTGGATGGGGGTCGGGAATGTTTCAAAATGGAGTGCCAGAGTCTCTCTGATCGTAATCAGGTTCTTACAGATAACTATGTGGGTCCAAAATAAGCAGTCTATGGTACATGACCAGTCCCACTCTTGTCAGTAGCAGGATAATGGGCAGTTACAGACTTACCCCAAAGGGTTTGCAGGCTGTTCTGTCATCTCCGATACTCTCCATCTGCCTGGCGTGAGTGGGAATGCTGAGAAGGGTTTGCTATGGTAGCAGGCAGTCATGGCCGCGGCTGTGCTGTTGTTGCGTATGTCCATGTGGGTAGATGATTTAGAAGTGCTGATCCTCTGCTCCTTGTAGCAGATTAAAGTAGATTTACATAGATGGTGGGGTTCAGAGTTGTAAGTCCAATCCAACGCGTTTATCAAACACTTCAGTGCTATCCGTAACATTACAGATTACCTGCACATAGAAGACAACTATATGATAAGTGACTCTGTCCCTTATCTCTCTGCCTTAAAATGGGGTATACAATTCTCCTCTGTCCTACTTTTGCATTGACCCACAGAGGACATGGAACTAATCATTTTAGTTGTCTTCTGTTAGACACTATAAACTGTGGCAGAATGGTGGCTTAGTGGTTAGCACTTCTGCCTCACAGCACTGGGGTCATGAATTTGATTCCTGACCATGGCTTTAACTGTCTGGAGTTTGTATGTTCTCCCTGTGTTTGCATGGGTTTTCTCTGGTTACTTCAGTTTCCGCCCACACTCCAAAAAACATACTAATAGGTTAATTGGCTGCTATCAAAATTGACCCTAGTCTGTGTTTGTGTGTGTGTGTGTGTGTGTGTTAGGGAATTTAGACTGTAAGCTCCAATGGAGCAGGGACTGATGTGAGTGAGTTCTCTGTACAGCGCTGCTGAATTAGTGGCGCTATATAAATTGATGATGATAAATTGAGGATTATCACGGCACGATTGATCCTATATTATTTATTATGGACCTTTCATATATATGTGTCTGCATAGTCATCCACTGCCTTGCATGGATTAGCAATCTGATCATGTATTGCTTAACATACTGAGCCACTTCCAGTTGCCAAAATAACCATTAATCAAAGCATGGGCCAATAGAATTGCTTAACATACTGAGCCGCTTCTATTGGCCAAGAGAATTATTAATCAAAATGTGGACCAATAGCAGGGCTAATATGGACTGGCCAATCAGAAACTACTATGAGGTATGGTGCCTATTTAAATTTCTCCACATCCAATACGGACCATCTATTTCCCTGATGAAACCCAAGGGCGAAACGCATTGGTTTGGACATACAACTCTGAACCCCATCATCTATGCAAATCTTCTTTCATTCGCTACAGGGAGCAGAGGATCAGCACTTCTAATCCACCTACCCGCATGCGCAACAACAGCACAGCCGCGGCCGTGACTGCCTGCTACCATAGCAACCCTTCTCTGCGTTCCCACTCACGCCGGTCAGACGGAAAAGATCGGAGATGACAGAACAGCCTGCAAACCCTATAGGGGTAATTCTGTAACTGCCCATTATCCTGCTACCGACAAGAGGGGGACTGGTCACGTACTATAGACTGCTTATTTTGGACCCACATAGTTATCTGTAAGAACCTGATTGCGATCAGAGAGACTCCGGTACGCCAACTTGAAACATTCCTGACCCCCATCCAAAGGGTAACACAATTGGGACTGCTGCCTACCAGAAAATCTACACAAAGACCTTTTTCCACTGAGAGAGCAAATTTATTCTTTATGTCCCATATTGCTTGACTTTGGCTAATCATTACTTTATAGGTATATGTGGATTACCCTGTTACCCAATCATTTGTTGGTAAATTCCTCTCATGCATTTGAGCATTGCCATAGAATTTTTTATTTGTACTTAAATGTAATTTATAGTTTATATCTTGGTGGTTGTACACAAAGTACTTTTGGGTCACAACCCTTGCTAAAAGACTGCTGTATATATGTATGCATGCAATAAACTGCATTATCACACTGTTGTTCATTATCGATCTGTGCAGCACATTATCCTCAAATAGCCTACTATATATATGTATGCATGCATTAAATTGAACTTTACACTGTTGGTTATTGTCCACTTGTGCAGTACATTATCCCCCATCAAAACACAGCACCAAAGGTTTATTTATCTTCCCCTTGAATTGACATCAGCAGACCCATACACTTATTGAACCCTATTGCGCCTACAGGTAACCACCTTTCTTATATGGGTTGGAACTTCCCTTTACTACCCTTATTGCCCTAAAGCAGCATATTTGTCATGCATTTCACATCAAGGGAGCGCTGGGTCCCAACTGATTTATATATATCATTTATTTAGTACATTCTACAAAATGACAAACTCAATCAGGCCTCCACATACCCGCAGAAATCTTAACTCTATTAATCTTCAACAGTTTTCCACCTCTCTCCAACACCTTCTTTCCCCAGTATCTACATATCTACATTCTCCTCCTCCATCAACATTCTCATTTTCAGCAACTATAGCAACAGCCCTTGATCAAGTGGCCCCAGTGACTCTTCATACTGCACGTCGACTTTGATGTCAGCCGTGGCATACTAAACAACCCTCTGACAAACATTGCTTTGTGACTCGATCAAATAGCATACTAATTCATTTTGTTTGTTTTTTGCTTTTGTTTTTTACCTTTGCAGTCTGGCTGGGCAGAAATGCAATATGTAAACTTAAACTTAATGTCGAAAAGTTCCTGGAAAAAAGTAGAAAGCTCAGAATTAAACACTGACTCCGTGATGCCACAAATTCTCAGGTTGTGCCGTCTTGAGCGGTACTCAAGATCTTCCAGTTTGTCAGACATAAAAAGGACTTGGGCCTCCAGCCGTTCGTGAGAGGTCATGAGATCATTATGTGACGCCACCAACTCCACCATCTTTTCCTCGACTCTGTGACTTGCGTATTAACTTCCCAGAGAGAGGAACGCATGTCAGACATTAAATCCACCTTAAATGAGGCCAACATGAGTTGTATAGTTTTGAAATTTAGCGGATCATCGAGGATGCTGAAGCAGGAGGGCACAGAGATAGTCCACTGTGAATTTCTGCAGGACCCTTATTTTTAGCTGTGACTCCTGCAGAGGATGAAGATAGTGGTTTAAAGAACTGGTCCGCAGAGGCCGGTACTGTAGATTTATTACTTTCGGGTCCCATGGTGATGTCAAGGCAGAGAGGGGGACAGCGGTGGTTCAAAGATCTCAGGGACACAGGCCAGAGCTGAGTTAGATTAGTAGTGATAGATGCATCATGTTAGTACAGGAGGGGTTCTCCCCATTAAATTAGAAGCTATGCATCTTGGATGTGGACAGACAGAACTGTTAAGGCGCTCCCCGCGTCTGTATGGTGAAGAGATAGTAGGTAGGTCCTCACTTCAGCAGCAGGAAGTCACCTGTATTCAGACTCCAGACAGGCCTGGTATGGGTACCTTGGCAGGGGCTGGGAGTTGTAGTTGGGCAGGTGTGACGTTAATTAGCAAGCCAAGTTGTAGTCATGCCCGGGGGTCTCACCTCTATCTGGACGGGGGCCTGCAGTTATGGGAGTCACCTCCCCCGCACCTGTAGCTATAGTGAAGGCAGGAGATTGGTGTCCTCTATCTGGCCGGGCTCCGTATGTTGTGGGCTTGAGCACCAGTTCTCTGTGGTGATAGCTCGAGGATCCGATTTTCAAAGCCACAAACCAGAAGTGGCCAGACGTAAACCGAAAGTGGCCGACTAATTCCCACTCTGGCAATCCCGGCCACAATGTAAAGGCAGGAGAGCCATTGGAGCTCCTCGAGCAGGAAGAGGAGCCCCAGCAGGGTGAACCAGGAGGGGCGTTTGACTCGTGGCAGCCGTTCCCGCGTGGTAACAGAGGAGGTTGGCGTATTGTGCCTCAATAATGGCTCGGACTGCGGCGGTTCGTGAGTCCAGAGGTGCCAGGGGGGTCTCATGCAACAGTCAGGAGACAGGTTGGTAAAGCACGTCAAAAGGTGGAATATAAGGGCCTCAAGGCATAAAGTTCTGCCTCAAGGCATAAAGTTCTGCATCTAGACATCTGGTTGAGATGGCCTTCATGCCACACCCCGATGCTTGCTCTTTTTTAGTTACAGTTATGTCTTTGATTGTTGATATTCTGGATTCACCAGTACTTGTACTTGCTGCTGTTTGAATTCTTTCTGACAATCTTCTCTCTTCGGTAGATAAAGTATATATAGCACTGGGTAGACCTCACTCCTCCTCACTGATTAATATCCTATCAGTCATTCACTTATTTTATATTGACCATAACACTCATAAACATCAGGGGACTCCAATGGGGCAGGGACTGATGTGAATGAGTTCTCTGAACAGCGCTGCGGAATCAGTGGCGCTATATAAATAAATGGTGATGATGATGATGATGATGAGGTGCACCCACACATACAGATCACTTGTCAAAAACTGGAGGGAGAAAAAAAATGTGTATTTGGGGCACTCAAAGGTCCAAATTGAATAAAAAATGCTCATAAGCTTTATTGGTATGCATTTAAACATTCTCAGTTAATTTCAAGAATTTCCTTGATCAAAGTTTATTAGTGAAATAATTAAAAGAGGATAATGAATATAAATGTGAAAATGTATATAAACTGTTAAAAATAGCAGTCATAAAAAGCCAATCAAAAGGCTACATTGGTTTGCCATGGAAAAAGCCAAGTAGCGAAACGTGCGTCAGCTGCTCGCTCCTAAACATAATATGCTTCACTAACTTCTGAAAACTTTGACAGTTATATTGAATCAGATTAATATTAGCTGCAGGTGCAGGCTTGCTGGACCACCGCTTATACATCTTTATAATGCAATGTATAGACAAATAAATACGCATAAATCTTTTGGTAAATGTCATTATTTAATAGCATTTTGCAAAGAACAATTATATGTTGTAACCCATTTATCAAGTCTCACTTTTTATCACTTTTTAGGAGTCTAGTTTAATCAAAATACAGTGATGCAAACTGATATCTCATTGGTTGCTATGTATGTTCATATGTATACTACTTGCACTTTTAAATTAACTAAGCCCCTTGCATTTAAAAAACACATTGATAAGCTTTTGCATGTGTTATTGTACTGGTTTTAACTTTAACATTGCTGCAATCCGATTTTTAACTTTTCACAATTGGCATGATGTTATTGTAGCCTTTCACTTGGCACAGAGTGTGTGAGTGTCTATTAATCAGGGGATTTTACAACTTACTCCACCAATGCAGCAGACACATTCTAATTATAGTGAGCACCAAACATACATATTCAATTAATTGTTCACTTAAAATAATTAAAAATTGGAAACTTTATTTTTTACAACTGTATGAATCAATTTGTTTATGTATAGAAATCCACTGTCGTTTTCGAGTAAAATTATTCAAAATTCTGGAAAAAAATAGAAACATAAGTATGCAAAATCTGCCCTACATTTTTCATTTTACTTTGTCCTTTTTTATCATGGAAGTCAGACCCAGTGACACTTGCTATGCTGTGTCTCACAGTTGACAATACATTGCCATCAAAATCATAATTGAAAAAAATGATTAAACATCTTAGTCTACAAGTAATACATTATGTCAAATACCTATTACTAAGAAGGCGAGATTCATTATGACCAAAGAGAATAACCTGATGTGAACTTAAAGAATGGAGCAGAATTGTTAAATAATTCTTTGCATTTTAAAGAACATTTAATTAAAAATACAATTTAGCCATCACAATAATAGAAAACCAAGCGATTAGAACTTGAGTGTCAATTATCATAAAATTCATCATTGTAATTCTTATTAAAACTCAGTGTTTAGATAGGTAATGATTTTATAATTTGGCAATTTGCATAAGGAGCCCTGAGATGGCTTATTATTTCAATCCTACACAATTACAATTCCAGCACCATACATCAGAGCTCTTAGCAATGTAAAATCAGTGCACTAATTAATAAGCCATTTACTGACTGCAGCTAGTTATGGTGGTCCTGCAGCTGACCTTACGGAAAATGAGCCATCTCTGATGTGCCTGTGTGTAACTACAAACATAATGATGGGCCAGGAGGGAATCATTAAAAATAATTTACACCAGCCTTCATTTACAAGCTCTTTTGATAGCACGCTTCTCTACTGTTTAAATCCATAGTGTAGTCCCTACCATTTGGAAAGGGCCAAGCAGGAGAGTGAATGAAGATACCTAAGTGGTTAATTAGGAGGCATTCGGACTCCACAAGAGCCTCCTGAAAAATCCCTCTGATGTCTGTTATGTCAAATGTCTCTCACAGGCAAAGCCACAAGAGGTAGCTAATACAGCAGGCTAATTATTTGGGACTAAGAGCAGCTGAGAATGGCCTGTCATTGAGTCCTTGTTGTGAGTACCCAGACCATAGATTGAGAACTGCTTTTATTTTTCTGGATAACAAAAACACTGAACTGATAAGAGGAATTTTAAAAGAAGGAACAGGTAAATTAATTGCATGGAATTTATAGAAAGATATATGTAATTTACTTTACATATAGACTGTTAGATGAAAATAATAATTACACATACTGTATGTGTGTGAGCATAACTTATTAGTATAGAGTATATTTTGTTTGTATTCATAAAAAAAGTGTACAAAAAATATAATGTATATATAATGTCACTCATATATTGCATCATGTTTATTTTGTGCTACTTGTGAAATAAGGAAAATTTTTGCTCAGATAAGAAGTATTTATTTAGTTGCACCATTGAATGGATTTCATTATTCACTCTTAGAGAATTCATAATAATTTTGCAGTTAAGTATAAGAAAGAAATATAAATAGATTTTTCGGAACGTCAAATTATTTTTGTGTGTCTCTCTGTCCTGATTTTAAATTTTAGAATTATTTTACATTTTGTGTCTTTCTTTTTTACAAGTGCTGTATTATATAAGATCTGCATAGTTTTGTAAAGATTACATGCTATTTATTTGTTCATGTTTTCTATGTGTATTTAAAACTTATTTGATGAAAGAACAGAAAATATATTATTATTTGCAATTAACGCTAAAACTGCACACAGCAGCCTTGATTGCTATGCTTCATTAGATGTACACTGAAATAGATCAAGTTTACCTTGTAGGATATTTCTAGAAGACTTGCAAATAAATATAACTGTATATGAACAAATTAGAGCAATGTATAGTCTGCATAGTGAATGAATTGTTTAAGCTACAGCAAATGCAAATTTGCAAATTCAAAAGGTGTGTAAATTAAATAGTGGCTATGTTTTTTTAAAGTGCAACTTGTTGCTTTGTATTTATAAAATACAAACATATTTTGAAAAATTGTAACTGAATAGAAAAATATCTGACAGTAAGATCTTTCATGAACTGGTTTCGACTACATATATATAGTACTTATACAATGTGTTTTATATTTGGGTCTTTATTTTGCCACTGTTTTTTTATGTTTAGACAGATTTTCTGGAAAATGTTTTACGGTGAAATGAAAGCCTTTATTATTGTCCCTAACTTAATTTAAGGGGTCATACATTAGTATTTAATCCATATATTGCACAATGTGTTTGTAATAAATAATAGCATGTTCCTTAAATTTGTTCCAACTTTTCAGCTAGCTAATCGTATTGGCAATATAATTTTTTTTGTTTCACAACATGGTGAAGTAGCAAGTTAATTTCTTGGAGAATTCACGATAGAGCGTTCCTGAATGTGCATTTTTTGATTAGGCACGTGCATCCTTACCTATCATAACTAAACAGGACACTAAAAGTCAGTTTAACACATGACCATTGAATATACTAATATATCAATTGCATTGTTTAATCACCTAATATAGGCCTAAAGTTATATAGCTAAGAAAAAAGTACATATTTTGAAGGAAGTCCATATGTTTACTAACTGACGTTTATTAGCGGGCAAAATAGGGAATATACTGACCAGAGGCTTGTTTCTAATTATTAATTATGAATCCACATGTTTATGACCTGCTATCCAGTTCTCATTCACTCGTTAATTTAGGTAGAGAACAGGTGGTACAGACCAAGTAAAAAATTAAATGAAATTAAAATTAAGAAGTTAATGTTTATTAATACCATTTATGTGCTTTCCCTTAATAGTGTGTAGTGCAGTGTGTCATATATAGAAATATATCGTTTGCCTATATAATAAATACAATCCTGTTGGTGACATATATTTTTACTAATACGTTACATATAAATTATATTCTGAATAGGTTGGACAACTGCGCTCTGGTGTAGTAGCTGCAAATGTTTAAACAAGAACCAAATAAGTGTGTGTGTGTATGTATGTGTGTATGTATGTGTGTATGTGTGTGTATGTGTGTGTGTGTGTGTGTGTGTGTGTGTGTGTGTGTGTGTGTGTGTGTGTGTGTGTATGTGTGTGTATGTGTATGTATGTGTATGTATGTGTGTGTATGTGTGTGTATGTGTGTGTATGTGTGTGTATGTGTGTGTATGTGTGTGTATGTGTGTGTGTGTGTGTGTGTGTGTGTGTATGGGAGACAGGACAAATCTGGTAGGATGCCCTTCTAAATTGGAGATATGTTTGTCTTTGTGTGTGTATTATTATATGCTTGGATATATGTGATTGTGTATATGTTAATGCATGGCTGGCTGTGTGTAGGTATAATTCTGTATATAACTAGCTTGTATAATGCACTGTATTGTTTGTTAATAGAAATAAATGAACTGGCATATATACACCTTTATACCATTGCATTTTGCTTTGGTGATTTTTCATCATTTTCTATATGCAACTAAATGTATATCTCTCCTACTTGATTTTTATGCAGATGGAATGTTAGAGCTGCAAGAACCTATAATGGATAACATCTTCTCTAATTGTGAGATGAAGGGATACAATATAAATGTGCTTTAAAGAACTTCTTATGGATATAACATGAGCTGCAAACATCCCCACTCTGTGGCTGAGCACTGCTTCACATTCATTTATCCTGAACGAAAGAAAATGCTGTCATGGTGTATCAAATAAAAATGGAATTGTACTGAGAGACATTGCAACTCAAACAATGCAAATATTGCAGTCCCTTGCAAAGAAATATACTACACCTTCTACCCGCATTTGTGATAGCTACAAAAGTATTGTTGGGAGAAGACCATATTTCTGGCTAATTTGGTCACACTCACATGTAAAGAAAAAGATTGTGGGCTTGATTCATTAAGGCACACAAAACAAAAGTATTGTAACTTTTTTTAAAACACACATAAATCGGGGACATACCCACGTCTGTAGTCAGCAAGTAGTGGTTGTAAAGATAAGTCTGTTGATGAATACAGGTCTAGGTCCATTTTGCTCTAACAGACAAGACATTGAAGGAAATGTCCAATACATATGTGGAATAGGAAGTCACAAAAGAAAGCATAGAATTTTTTTTTAATTAAATTAATGTCACCTGTTAATAATATAGTCATTAATGACATAACATATTAAAAATATATATATTAGGATGTTATGAATGTCTACTGTACATAAAAAGCAGTTGCTCCTGATTGCAAACACATGTTCTAGCATGCATACATGACTGTTATCACTATCACTCAGCACTTACACCAGACCTGTAGCTGGTGCGAGTGATACAACAGAAAAATATGTACCTTAGAGATGGCCAAAGCTTGAATCGGACTTTGCTGCCTGTTCTCGAGCTTGGCATGCCCTTACTTTACACTGACTATGTCCAGGTCCCATCCTTGTTCCGCCCATCAAATCATAGTCAGGGTCTTTTGTGCTCAAAGATGAATTACATCTTATTGCGTTCTCTGGCTTAGGGTTCATTTCAGGGCATGCACAGTCCGATTTTACGCTAAATACAGCACATATTGGCATCTACGTGAATGAATGAATGAATGAATGAATCAGGCCCAGTTTGTATGCAGTTGTTCAAAATGTTTGCGGATTTTGATAAAATAAAAAGGACATTTAAGAACCTGGTTTACAATTTGGTCAAAAATCTACCATATTGGCTGATGGGATGTTAGTGTACAAGGCGAACCTTACTCTTTCCATTATCGATAGCTTCTCTTTTCCTGCATGTCAAAGCATGCACACACTTTTGTTCTGCATGAGTTGGATAAAATCTCCACAATTGGCTACGATGAGATACTGCCATATGGTTTTGGAACTAGAATCTTGGTTTTCTGATAACATACATATATACTTTATTGATTTGAGTTTATTTTTCTGCTAGAATTGTGAGTGTGCACAGGGATATTTTACTTCCTCATAGGCCAGATTTTAGACAGTTTTGAACCCCAAATTAAAATAAAGTTGATGTTTCCATTTTCCACTTTTACTACTATCTTATAAGATATTGTACAGTAGAATAATAAGTTATTTACATCCGTTATTTTTGGAATTTTTAACAGTTGTATTATTCCCAATCTATTATACTCCACATGTCGTTGGCTCAAATACTACCAGTTAGATCTATGAAGATGGCTGTATTCATACATGCACAAAGTCAACATTATCCAAGAAAACTTGCGTATCTTCTTGAAGAACAATTGCAAAAAATGCTGTGCATAGTCTGCAGAGCATGCTACGACAGGTGCCACATACACCTCATTGACAATAAAATCCCATACAAGTCCTAAATAAAAGTTGTGGCAAAAGAAGCTCTGGTGTCACAGGGTCTGATTTGTTAAGGCACACGAAACGAAAGTATTGTTCGTTTTTTAAAAAAAAAACAAAACACGCAATTCAGGCATACGCATGTTCGTATTCAGCTACAAGCGGCTCTGAAGAATCATCTCTTGTTGAAAACGGGTGAAGGTACGCTCTAGTCTGACAGACAATACACTGCAGTATATGTACAATACATATGTGGAATATAAAGTCCCAGTGGAGCACACAGAAAAAAAGGTATTCAATTAATGTCACCCGTTAATAATATAGTCATTAATAAAAAACATTAAACACTTTATTTTAAAAAACATTTCCCCCATGAAATACGTTAATCAGGATGTTATTCATCAACATTTATTTATATAGTTCAGCAAATTACATTTACAATTGGGAACAAACACAGTAATAAAACAATATTGACTAATACAGACTGACAGGGCCCTGCTCGCAAGCTTAATTAATGGGATATTAATCCCTACTGTGCATAAAATGCATTTTTACATTTGCTTTTTATTGCAAACACATGTTCTAGCATGCATAAGCAACCGTTATCACTACCACTCAGCACTTACAACTGACCTGCAGCTGGTGTAGCTGATACAGAAGAAAACACATACTCTAGAGATGCCCAAAGCTTGAATCTGATGCTGCTGCATGTGTTTGCTTGGCACGCCCTTACTGCATAATACATGCATACGCCCATTGTCCTCCCTGTTCCATCCAAGAAATTGTAGTCTCTCTTAAATGATCTTTGTGGCTTATTGTTTATTGCTGGGCATGCACAGAGCACTTTAACGCAAAATATGACACGTATCTGCATTTGCCATCCTTGATGAATCAGGACCACAATTTTTAAGTTCCTCTTTTGCTTTGCTATTCTGTGAAATGTCATTGTGTATTTGTAAATGTGAATCTTACAGAATTTGTACAGAATTTATATTCTGTGAATAAAGCTGGGATGGCGATGGTAAATTAATTTTGTTGTGTGGATACTGGGCTTACTAAAGGGTAAATTCTATTGGTGAAAATTGAAACATTTTGGAGTCAAATGTGTAAAGAGGTGAATATTTTGCAGGACGGTTTAGAAAATTTTGCTCATCTATAAAGTTTCTTACAATCTACAGTCATAAAGCTTTAAAAAGCAGCTCATGGAGAAATATTTTGCACAATGTAATTCCTATGAGTTAGTAAGCTTATTCTGTGCACCACAAATATTGGTTGAATTAGTTTGTAAGAAAATGTAAATGAGCACACACCAGGGGCGAACACAAGATTTTGTAGGGGGGGTTTCAGCCCCCCGGAAAAAAAATAATATTTGCGAGTCTGAATTCTACAGCAGCCGCGGCGCTGTCAAGCAGCATCCGTGGCAGTGCTGTATTATACTACAATACAGCACTGCCGCAGACGCTTCTTTGACAGCGTTGCGGCTGCTGTACAGTACCGTTGGTTCGCGGAGGGGGGGGTTTCTGGAGAACCGGAAACCCCCCTTGCGTGCGCCACTGCACACTACAACAAAAAAGATATAGAAACTTTTCCATTGTTAGCATACTGCTTGGTATGGTGAACAATATGTACATTGTGGGCATGAAATTTTGAAAATAAACATTTCAAACGTGAATTATGTGTTGCTAAAGCAAAAAGGTAAGTATTATGTACATCACTCCCAACTGTCTATTGCATACAGCCTACAATCCAACACATACAGTACACCTTCGCACTCAACCACAGCCTCATTATGCCACATGCAGCCTCCTATGCTCCTAACTTGTCTTATGTCATCCCTCATATGTTTCATGATATGCCATCATCTCAGTAATGTAAATAGGTTGTCAGAGTACTATGGCTTGCATGAGTTGACCTTGCTTGGTCTACAGTACTTCCTAGTCAACTGAATTGGTATCAGGAGTGGTTAGTGCAGTGCTATTAAGATGAAATAGAAGACTTCTTTTCTGGGCAATTCTTAGTAATGTCCTCTACAGGTAACACTTGAGCTTGAACTTTACACAAGCTCAATTTTAATTCATCCAAAGTTCCTACTATAAACCCTTGCAAAAAATTCTAACTGTGATTTCATTCCTTTCCTACCACAAAATTAGTATAATCATAGTACATCTACTATGTGGTTTGTTTGTTTTTTGACAGCTTTGATTCTCAACCATATTATGCATATTAAAAAATGACCCTGCTGTGGGTCTGATTTCACTAGGAAAAAGAACCACTGTTGAGTGGTCATTTTTTCAAATATGTACTTGAGCTAATGTCACCTCAGAATATATTGATATACTTTATGAGTTATCATGGGGCTAAATATGAGTCTATCTATATTGTAAATAGTAATGTATTGAAAAGGAAAACTGAATCAATTTAGATAGAAATGTGTTCTCTTAAAAGCAGACATACAGCCATACAGATCTTCCAGAGTAATTACAAATAGAGAGGCTCCATTATTTTTGCAGCTTTCAAAGTATTAAACAAGTCAGTTTTTAGCAAGGTATGACATATCCATTTAGTTCAGTATAAACCCTCAGTTATTTCAGCTTTCCAATTTAGATGTGAAGCATGAATAAATTATAATTCCACACATGATTTTAGTATATTACAATCAGGGTTGAATTTCAATAGATACATGCAGATTCAGAGTTTCTACATGGGAGCACTGTCAAAATTAAGAACAAGTTACAAACAAATCTAATCCCAAAATTAGTTCAAACATTAGCACTTACTATATTATCTCAAATTATCCATTTTTGAATTAAGAACTCTGCTCCATTCTAAAAATATTGTTCCAAATTTGTCAAGCGGCAAAACATGAAGTTTCATGTAATTTGGGTTTAGGGTTATATAGTGATGGGTTTCATTCTAGTTGAAAAAATTAATGGACATTTGGAAAGGTCCCAAAAAGAAACTCAGACAATTAAATTGGTATTGCAAAACAAATTGTGCATGCATAATTTTTGACTCATTGCTTTAATGGCCATACAGAGAAATATAATTATGTATCCATTGTCATAATCAGATTAAGAGATCACTTACAATTAGATGTTTAAAATAAATATTGAATTCTAAACCTTTACAGTAAGTCTATTAATACATAGTTTCGAATACTGATTAGCAAATTTTCAATAAATATTTTTTTGCATACATTATTTATTTTATTTTTCTATGTTATTTTTATTTTATGGTTGCAATTACCTGTTGTACCTAAACTTTTTATTTAATTTTTTCTCTGCTACCTATAGCATTTTGTTTAATAATGCATGAATTTATGTATACTTTTGACTGTTTGCTGGTCTGTCAATGTTGCTGTTATTTTGCATGCTTATTTTAGCATGCTAATGCATATAGATATTTATCTTTCCTTTTAGCCAAAACCAAAAATGAAATAACTTAGAGCATTTTAAAATAAAGTTATGTATAATGGCTTACATTAACTAAAATAGAAGTCTCTAAACTATTTTCTAAACAAATGTAGGGTTTTTGGGATATTCAAAAACTCATAAAATCATGCAATTCACCATTCTCTACAATAAAAGAAGCTATGTTTGTTATATTTTTTCATATTTTCATCATGTTTATCTCAAACAATATACCCCTGTTTATGATTATAAATAACTTTCCTTTTATTTACATGTCCTGAAAATATGGAAAGCTGTACTACAGTACATTTTTATCTATCTACCCATCTGTATTTATTGACATGAGAAAGATTTATCAATAAATCTAAATATATCACATATACTCCAATAGAACAATGAACAATGTCTCCATGTGATTAAAATGGTAGAATATCTGCTTGTTGCAGTTACTTTAGCCATCATTACAGAGGACCTATGTCTAATTTCACATATTAATATTTACTAATCTCAATAACAAACTATAGCATATTATAAATATAGATCAGATTTGATTAATAAGATGGGACTGAATGATTAGCGAAAGCAAACCTTTTACCTGAAAAAACTACTTACAATATATTATTGTGGCAATGGAATTTAGAATAGTGAAATAAATAAATAATTGTAGCTTCATGTATAGTTGACTTAATAATTATTGAATGCACATTCACATTAGGTATTAGATCATTAATACAGATGACATAATGACATTAAACCATTAAATTCACCTTCAGAATTTCCTTACTGACCAAACCAAGGTGTTCTTTGTTACTCCACTCTATATGTGTACCTACATAAAATTGATTGTGTCTTCGGTAGACCCATTGCATTTCTGTATGGAATAGCAATGGAAGACCTTTGCTGTGTTCCTTGCAAACTAATCTGATGATTCCACCACTTGAACTTATAAATGAGATTTAAATAACTGCCCATGATCCTTTCTTTTTTACACAATCTATGATAATAAGGCAAGCGACAAAAATGATTGAGGTCTGACAAGCTTAAAATGTAATTCTTACAGGTGTTTGTTAAAAGAGGTTGACATGTGTCCAAAATACCAACAAGTGGCCTTCAACTTTATTAATGTTCACTGCTTACTTGTATCTTTTAGCAACACGGATCACTGTATTTAATCACTTTCAAAGCAGCCAATTAAGTGAAAAGCAGATTTCATTGAGCTGTGAGAGTGCAGAGGGGAACATTGTTTACTTCATAAATTCTAAATCTGCACTTTATAAAGGTTGCTGGAAAAAAAACTAAAAATCTATTTCTTATTGTCCATTTATTGTCACACAGTACCAGGAATTAGGCGCTAGGAAATAAATATGTTTAGCTGTTATTTCAAATGAAGTATATCTATGAAGACATGTCAAATCATGCAGTTCCACCATATGACGATTTGGGACAGTGCCTTATGGTCACATGGTAACGGAAATTCATCTTATATTAAATTATGGTCACCACTAAAATGGAAAAAGATACATAGACAGGTAAAATTCTATAGTATTCTATACAGTTTAACCAAAAGTGATTCTAGATACTGCAAGTGGTACAATCACCAGGTTCTACCTGCATTTAGAATTCACTTCTATATGAAAATTATACTTGCTACTGAACTGTAGTCGACAAGCGTTAAACATTAGTATCATAATAGTACCCTTTTACATCGTGAAACCAATCACAGTACTACAATAAGTTGAACTTCCTCCTGAGCATGACACCTGTCTATTGAAAGTGATTTGAAAATTATTGTCTGGTAATCTCTGGCACATCATGCACATCAATGATGCATATTGGTCTTTTGTATTGTCATATATGGCCATATAGGGAATTATGAGGCATTATGTTACATATAAGCATTTATTTTGGTATATGAGGTTATATGGTAGCCTATTAGGCAATATAACATTTTATTTTTATTCATTGTAGTGCAATAGGGTCATATATAAATAGCATAAAGTATCTGCAATTTCACTGCACGTAAAAAAGGGTATTCTTTTTACCACACCATGTATGAAATATAATCCCTTTAATGCTGCAATATGTACATCTTTTTAACTATATGCACATGGGGTCATGAGTTCAATTCCCGACCATGGCCTTATCTGTGTGGAGTTTGTATGTTCTCCCTGTGTTTGCATGGGTTTCCTCCGGGTGCTCCGGTTTCCTTCCACACTCCAAAAACATACTGGTAGGTTAATTGGCTGCTATCAAATTGACCCTAGTCTGTGTCTGTGTCTGTCTCTCTGTGTTTGTATGTTAGGGAATTTAGATTGTAAGCCCCAATGGGGCAGGGACTGATGTGAGTGAGTTCTCTGTACAGTGCTGCGGAATTAGTGGCGCTATATAAATAAATGGTGATGATCATGATGATGAACTATACCACACGTTAGTTATATCTTCATTTACAGTACAATTAATAAATACTCTAGGCATGCAGTTTTTGTAAATGTGTGGTCTATTCATTTATGGGAAGCATACTGCAACAAAACAAACAAGCAAAAAAAGTTTGCAAATCTGTCAAGGTCATATTTGTAATGTATCCTGGGCCCAATGATGCACTGTTCCGCCCTTGCTTTCACGCAAGTAAATCCATGATGATGTCACTATTGTGATATTAAGGGTTCCCAGTGGTCATTAGTCTTCCCATTTAGCTGTACACTATGCTCATAGTGAACAATGTGTACAGCAATTGGGTGTCCAGAAAAAATATCAATAATAACATTTCCTGGCCACGTCACTTGTACTCAGTGATGACACGGACAGACCTGTGCCCAGTAAGAGGTCACATATCAGAGCATAATGCAAACTGGATCACTAATACTGCCTAGACACAGATGGTAGTAATCTTATACACCCGGGAGGTATATATTTTTTTTAATGAATGAAGATGCTTCTCCCTAGTTATTAACTTTTTAAACTTCCTTCCTCTTACAATTTCTTTAATACACAGAGCCATACAGAGAAGATGAATTTAAATGAGACATGGCCAAATAATCTGGGCACAATATATACTTTCACAGAATAATAAAATAGTTATTTATGGTCTACTATAGAAAAAGTTATATCTCTTTCTAGTTGTGGCTTTTAAGAAAAAGACAGCCTTTGTGGACTTGACTGATCCTGCTAACCTTAGCTAGCAAGTCTTCATGAAGCGTATAGACTAACATAAGCACCTGCCATTCATTTTATATTTTGATTTGATCTGTCATTAAAGTATATGACCTGCGGTTTTGAATGTTTGTTTTGTGCATGATTTGTATTTCAGAAACTAAAATAGGCTGCAAGCTATTTAGGTTATTCTCAAAATGTTTCCATTCCCCAAAATAAACTACAGTAAAAACCCACATAACTTGCTTACCTTTTACAAGATATTTTACGTGTTCAGGCTCTATACCACTTTATTCGGCTCTCCAACATTGTTTGCTAGCACATAAAATATCAGCATTTAATAACATTTCGCAATGTGATGTCCCATTATTTACATTGTATTATCTCTTCTTTCAAAATACTGTTCTTGCTCTTAACAAAAGATAGGAAAGGATTTAATAAAAGTAGAGCGGGACTAGCTTTCTCCCAAAAACAACAACCCTGACATGTAATGGTATGTGCTGATGTGTGCTTGCCAAATATTTAAAATGCTTTAGAGCAGGCAGTTTTGTAAAATGAAAGCACCTATGAATGACCTAACAGCCTTGGTAGTAGTTGTCCACTGTAGTTGTAGTTAGCTGGAAAAACTAATGATAGGACCACTAGGACCTGATTGCTTCCCATTCTCGGAAGAGAGTTTATAGCTGTTCTAAAATGGGTATGTTCTTTTAAAAATACTTTGAGGCATTCTGGGATCTCACTATACATGTCTTCTCCGTTATAAGTGAAAGTTAGCAAGTAATGCAACTCTTGGGCTGATTAGATTATTGGGAAGCTTGATTCACAATAGTTGGTGAATAAAATAGGTTTATAAATACACCAAGGGCAAGGTGTGATTTCTGAATATAAAACAGAATGTAGAGAGATGGAAAGCAGCACAAAGCTGAGATGAGCTGGAAGCATTGTTTTGCAAGTCTTTGTAATTTATTATTAAATGCAAATAAATCTGTCTGTTAAAACAGATACAGTATTACCTCTAAGGAGGAGCTAAAAGTAATAGAAATAAGCCTAGATTAGCCAAGCTATAACATTCAATTAAATTTACAGTTATAGTGCTAAGTATAGCTTTATTTATATAGCTCCATTATGACTCATATGCCTTAACAGATGTATTAAAAATGCTTACAAAAGTTTCTAAACCATCAGGGGTTACTTTTATATCTATGTGGAATATGTTTGAAGTATTTGAAACAATTTCTGTGCCCTAGGTCAACAACCAAAGATATCTATGGTCTCAGCTTGTAAAAATCTCAGTGTTTTCAGGAATCTTAATTTAGCACATTGTAGAACTATGCAAATTTTGAATATCTGCAAGGTTTAAAGACATCTACACTTTAGTAATTTAAAACTAGAGATGAGCGGGCTCGGATTCCGCTAATCCGAGCCCACCCAAACAGTGCGGATCCGAACGGGATCCGAGCACAGTTCGGATATTTCTGGCGGGCAAAAAAATGAAAACGAGGCTCTGTCGTCCAAGTCTCGCGTCGAATCTCGCAAGGGGTGGGAGGGAGGGCCCAGAACAATTCCATCTTGTACCTCTTTTTTTGGCATTATGTGCTCAAGCTACCTCGGTGCAACCTTTTGGCCTAAAAACAATATTGTGAGGTGTTCAGAATAGACTGGAAATTAGTGGAAATGATTGTTATTGAATGTTATTGAGGTTAATAATAGCGTAGGAGTGAAAAAAAACCCCCACAAAACTGGTATTTAGCACTTTTTATGTTTTTTTCAAAATAAATCCGAACCAAAACCTTTCGTCAGGTGTTTTGCAAAACAAATCCGAACCCAAAACCTCAAGCAAATCCGAATACAAAACACAAAACACGAGACACCAAAAATGGCCGGTGCACATCCCTATTTAAAACCTCTTACGTTCAATGAACATTTTAAAGAGAGTGAGTGGTACTTTTTAGTAGTACATTCAAGAGCACTTAGAAATATCCTACAGAGTACAGGAAGGTAGACCATAAAATCAACACTTTTTTTTCATTCTGTCTACCAGTCTGATTTCCATGTTAAGTGTATATTTGTACTTCGAGACAATGGTGCACATTTATTACAGCTGAGCATTTTGCTAAAATCTGCCTCTTTATTTGTGCCTTTGCAGCTGCTTGTACACTTCTGTGCATATATACATGCATACATTTGCAAAAGTCTAGGCTAAAATGGGATTGTAAGCTCTTTGCGAGTCTTATCTGTAAGCAATCAATGTGTTCTATGTGTGAAGGAGTAAGGTCAGATCCTGTCACTATCTCAGGGCCACCTTAACAAGTTTATGGGCCCCCGGGCAATGCAGTGTACCGGGCCCCTAAAAAAAAATAAATATATATATATATATATATATATATATATATATATATATATATATATATTGTGTGGGTGTGTGTGTGTAAAAAAAAAATATATGTATGTAAAAAAACGTGATTATTGTTACGAGCCGCGGCGGTGCCCAGCCGCCGCGACTCACTCACCTGCGTCCCGGCCGTCGCTATGGCGACCGGGACGTCACTTCCGGCCCTGACCCGGCCGTTGCCGGGGCAACGAGAAGACGCTTCAGCGCTGCGTCCCGGCAATGAGAGGAAGCCGGGCGCAGCGCTCACCATATGTCCTAGCCTGTGGGCTAATTAATGCAGCCTATTAATCATGCTGAGGGCTGTGTCTAATTCAGAGCTAGGCTCTGATTGGTGGCCACTGGTATTTAAGGCAATGAGGTCTGCTGCCTCATGGCCGGTTATAGCTCCTGTGTTCCAGTCTGCTAACCTGCTAGTTCCTGTCCTGTATCCTGTTATCTCTATTTGACTCCCTGTGTATGACACTTGGCTTTGATTTGGACCTTGCTCGTGTTTCCTGTTACCCTGATCTTTGGCCTGTTTACCCGTTCTGCTATTTGCCTGTGACCCCTGACCTCAGCTTGTTCATCGATACTGTTGTCTGCTGCCGGCCCTTCACCTCTGCGTGGACCTGACTCCTCTTGCCTGGGTTCTCCCCAGCTGGTACGCACTTCACGACCCTCTGTCAGTCTGCGGCCCAGTCTGTCCCCACCATCAGGGGCTCCAGTGAACACCTGACTGGCAGAGTAGATTCCGGGTTGTGTTGTGCCAGCTGGAGGGGTTCCTAACATTATAACCGGCCCACTCACGGAGACGAGGTTGGAATGGATGCAAGTGGATCCTCACCGTCTCCGGCACAAGCCCTAGCAGCCCATGTTGAGTCCTTATATCAGATGATCCAGGGATTGGCTGAGCGTCTGTCTGTTCAAGAAGAAGCCGCAAAAGTGTCACAACCCACTCCAAGTTCCGTCTGTGAACCTAAGATGAACTTGCCGGATCGCTTCTCTGGAAATAGGTCCCTGTTTCGGAATTTCAGGGAGAGCTGCAAGCTCTATTTCCGATTGAGACCCCGCTCCTCTGGGTCAGAGCATCAAAGAGTCGGGATTATCATTTCCCTTCTACAGGGTGACCCCCAGTCCTGGGCGTTTTCCTTGCCGCAGACCAGTCCTGCCATGCAGTCAGTAGACGCTTTCTTCGAGGCGTTAGGTCTACTATATGACGACCCGGACCGTACTGCCTCCGCTGAAACTCATCTACGGGCCTTGAAACAAGGCCGGCGCTCGGCAGAGGAATATTGCGCTGAATTCCGTAGATGGTCACCTGATAGTGGATGGAATGATCCTGCCTTGCGGAGTCAGTTCCGTCTTGGCCTGTCGGAACAGGTCAAAGACTCTTTGGTGCAGTACCCATCTCCTACCTCTCTGGAGGATCTGATGCACTTCTCCATTAAAATCGACAGGAGATTTAAAGAGCGGAAAATCGAAAAGGAGACATCATCACCTCTATCCGGCTTCATTCCTGTTCCCACGGATGGTGAGGAACCCATGCAATTGGGGGCGTATCGTCTCTCCCCTGAGGAAAGAGACAAGAGAAGATCACAGGGCCTATGTCTCTGTTGCGGCACAAAAGGCCACTTCTCCCGTTCCTGCCCGAATAAGCCGGGAAAAGAGCATGCCTAGGGAACGAGGGGAAAGTTCACCTAGGTCTGCAGATTGTCTCCCCGAAAAACGCCGTATTGATCCCTGCACAGCTCATGTTTAGTGCTCGTTCAATGGACCTGTCCGCCTTCATTGATAGTGGAGCTGCAGGCAACTTCCTGGACATCGGGTTCGCCCGCGCTGCTAAAATTCCGATGGTAAAACTCAAGTCCGCTATTACTGTCTGTGGATTAGATGGAGGTCCGTTGCCTGGTGGCAAGATTTCCTGGGAGACCTCGCCACTACAATTAAAAATCGGAGCTCTCCATTCAGAGTCAATAACCTTCCTTCTTATCGATTGTTCATCAGTTCCCTTGATCTTGGGCCACCCATGGCTTTCCCGTCATAACCCTGTCATGGACTGGGTAAAAGGAGAAATTGTCCAGTGGAGCTCTTACTGTACACAGTCCTGCTTGTCACTGCCCCTGCGGGTGATTTAGTCTATTCTGGAGCAGCTTCCCTCACAATATCATGAGTTCTGGGATGTGTTCTCCAAGAAAGCTGCTGACACCTTACCACCTCACCGTGACTTTGACTGTGCCATCGAGCTTATTCCTGATTCCAAGTTGCCTAAGGGTCGCCTGTACTCTCTCTCTGGTCCGGAGACCAAGTCCATGCAGGAATACATTGAAGAAAATCTGGAGAAGGGCTTCATCAGGCCATCTAAATCTCCCGTAGGAGCAGGATGCTTCTTTGTATCCAAAAAGGACGGAGGACTAAGACCCTGTATTGATTACCGGGGATTGAATCTTATTACAATCAAGAATACCTATCCCCTTCCGCTCATCTCCGTATTATTTCATCAGCTGAGAGGTGCTACTGTCTTCTCAAAAATCGATCTTCGTGGAGCGTATAACCTCATCCGTATCAAGGAGGGAGACGAGTGGAAGACGGCATTCAATACGCACTCTGGCCATTATGAATACTTGGTTATGCCGTTCGGTCTTAGCAATGCACCTGCAGTATTCCAGGACTTAATCAATGAGGTTCTTCGGGACTTTCTTGGTAGTTTCGTGGTCGTCTATTTAGATGATATCCTCATCTATTCCAGATCTCTGTCTGTACATCAGAATCACGTTAAACAAGTTCTACGAAGACTGCGAGAGAACCACCTTTACGCCAAACTAGAAAAGTGTGAGTTAGAGGTGCAGAAAGTATCCTTTTTAGGTTACATAATCTCTTCTGAGGGATTCTCCATGGATCCAACTAAGGTTCAGGCTATTCTAGATTGGGTGCAACCAAACAACCTTAAGGCGGTGCAGAGGTTTCTGGGCTTCTCCAATTATTATAGAAGGTTCATTCCAGGTTTTGCGGACATCATGGCTCCCATTGTCGCCCTAACCCGTAAAGGCATGGATCCAACTAATTGGTCGCCTCAAGCAGTAGCCTCATTCGAAAGCCTGAAAAAAGCCTTTGTCTCTGCTCAGGTCCTTAGACACCCGGATCCAGCTAAATCATTTGTTCTTGAGGTCGACGCCTCTGACGTCGGTGCTGGTGCTATACTATCACAGAAGGACCCTCATACTAATCGTCTACACCCGTGTGCCTATTTCTCCCGCCAGTTCTCTTCAGCAGAAGCCAACTATGATGTCGGGAATAGGGAACTGTTGGCAATCAAATGGGCCTTCGAGGAGTGGCGACATTGGCTGGAGGGTGCTCCACATCAGATCTCTGTCATTACCGACCACAAGAACTTGCAATATATACACTCGGCCAAACGTCTAAATCCCAGACAGGCCCGTTGGTCGTTATTCTTTACCCGGTTCAATTTCCTGATCACCTATCGACCGGGTTCCAAAAATGTCTGGGCAGATGCTCTGTCCAGAAGTTTCTTGGCACACCACGTTCCAGTTTCGAACCCAGAGCCTATTATTCCTCCTTCCATAATCCATGTTGGATTAACCCAAGATCTGAGTATCACACTTCAGAGATTCCAGAAATTAGCCCCTGATACTACTCCGGAACAACGTCTTTTTGTTCCAGTCCATCTAAGGAAGGCGGTTCTTGCAGAGGCGCATAATAGTAGGTCTGCTGGACACCCTGGAGTTTATAAGACGCTGGAGATCCTTTCCCGTACGGTCTGGTGGCCATCCTTGTCCGCTGACGTCAAGAGTCATGTCCTCTCGTGTGAAATTTGTGCCAGGAACAAAGTCCCCAGGACTCGCCCGGTGGGTCAATTGCTTCCATTGCCCATTCCTGCAAAACCTTGGACACATTTGTCCATGGATTTTATTGTTGATTTGCCACCTTCTGCAGGACATAATACTATTTGGGTTGTGGTGGACCGTTTCAGTAAAATGGCACATTTCATCCCATTAACCAGGCTTCCTACAGCTCGAGATCTGGCCATTCTCTTCATACAACATGTTTTCCGGCTCCATGGACTTCCTTCCGATATTGTTTCTGATCGTGGTTCACAATTCATAGCACAATTCTGGAAATCCTTCTGCACCCTCCTCGGAATCCGGATCAGTCTGTCATCTGCATACCACCCTCAGTCTAACGGGCAAACTGAAAGGGTTAACCAAGCACTTGAACAGTTCCTCCGATGTTATTCCTCAGAATTCCATGACAACTGGTCATCTTTGCTGCCTTGGGCAGAGTTTGCCTACAATAACTCATCTCACTCATCTACTCAAACTTCCCCGTTCTACTGTAACTTCGGTTTCCATCCCAGGTCTAATTCTCTGTACTCTCTCAAATCTGCTGGTATTCCGGAGATTCATTCCACAGTTGCTGATCTGAAAGTAATTTGGGGGAAAGTTCAGTCCTCCTTGAAAAAATCCTCATTGTCGGCCAAAATTTTTTCGGATCGCCACCGTACCACCTGCCCATTCAAAGTGGGCCAGAAAGTATGGCTATCAACTAGAAATCTTAGGCTCAGACAGCCTTGTAAAAAACTAGGGCCTAAATTTATTGGGCCGTTCATGATTACCAAACAGATCAATCCGGTAGCTTTTAGATTGAAGATTTCTAGTTCACTAAAAATTCCGAACACATTTCATTGTTCATTGTTGAAGCCGGTATTGTATCCTAGCCAATCCTCAACTGTGCCTGGGGGAAGTTCGAGTAAGCCACTAAGATATGTGGTTCAAAGGATTTTAGATTCCAAAAAAGTGCAAGGACAGGTGCACTTCCTGGTGCAGTGAAGGAACCGCGGGTTAGAAGAGCGATCTTGGGTTCCGCGAAGACAACTCCATGCCCCTAAACAATTGAGGGAATTCTTCAGGAGGTTCCCAAGAAAACCTGGATGTCGGGGTCCCTCGACCCCTCCTCAAGGGGGGGGTACTGTTACGAGCCGCGGCGGTGCCCAGCCGCCGCGACTCACTCACCTGCGTCCCGGCCGTCGCTATGGCGACCGGGACGTCACTTCCGGCCCTGACCCGGCCGTTGCCGGGGCATCGAGAAGACGCTTCAGCGCTGCGTCCCGGCAATGAGAGGAAGCCGGGGGCAGCGCTCACCATATGTCCTAGCCTGTGGGCTAATTAATGCAGCCTATTAATCATGCTGGGGGCTGTGTCTAATTCAGAGCTAGGCTCTGATTGGTGGCCACTGGTATTTAAGGCAATGAGGTCTGCTGCCTCATGGCCGGTTATAGCTCCTGTGTTCCAGTCTGCTAACCTGCTAGTTCCTGTCCTGTATCCTGTTATCTCTATTTGACTCCCCGTGTATGACCCTTGGCTTTGATTTGGACCTTGCTCGTGTTTCCTGTGACCCTGATCTTTGGCCTATTTACCCGTTCTGCTATTTGCCTGTGACCCCTGACCTCAGCTTGTTCATCGATACTGTTGTCTGCTGCCGGCCCTTGACCTCTGCGTGGACCTGACTCCTCTTGCCTGGGTTCTCCCCAGCTGGTACGCACTTCACGACCCTCTGTCAGTCTGCGGCCCAGTCTGTCCCCACCATCAGGGGCTCCAGTGAACACCTGACTGGCAGAGTAGATTCCGGGTTGTGTTGTGCCGGCTGGAGGGGTTCCTAACAATTATATATATAATCACTTTTTTTTTACATATATATATATATATATATATATATATATATATATATATATATATATATATAGGGGCCCCCTTAACTTACCTTAAGTCCGATCCTCTTCTTTTTTCCGCGCCGCTGAGTCTCTTCTGCCCTCTTCCGTGCTGTGGTTGCAGTGAATGCTGGGCATTCACTGCGAGCACAGCACGGAAGAGGGGACCAGGGAGGGAGCCGGATCACCGCTGATGTGACCGCAAGGTAAGTATGCGGACGGGCCCCCCTTGCCTGCAGGGCCCCCGGGCACCTGCCCATCGTGCCCAATGGAAGAGACGGCCCTGCACTATCTATATGTGCTCCTTTGGTCTACAATAGTGGTGCTTAATACTTTGGTAGTTGAGACCCCAAATGTCAATGTATCATTGTCCTGGGCCCTCTAGTGTACCTGTAGAAATGTGCAGTAACTAGCAGTACAGTTCCTTAGCCCGTGTGCTCAATTCAAGCTCTCCTGTAGCGTGATCTTTCCATAAGCCTGTCTGTTACTAACTGTCAACATCACACACTAGCCACTTTCACAATGTCCTGTGGGTACTAGTAAATACAGACAGTAAGCAGTACATATTATACATCCCCCCTCTGAAACATAGTACAACATGGAGCAATGTAACATGGTAATATAAACATAACTTCTAAACAATACACTATGCAATAGTGATAAGCTTGTCTGTAGTAAATACATGATGAACTCTTGATGGTGTTGCTAGACATAGTATTTCGTTAAGGAGTGATGTTCAATAAACCACTGGCTGTTTAATATCAGGTCATCATTCACTGAAAGTTCATACCTCATAGCAAGGTCTTTATGTCATAAGAAGGTTCTCTTAAGGATTAGGTCCAACCTTGCAAGAGACATTGGCAGAAATAATCAGCCTGATTTTCACATTTTAGTTTGTTGAATCAGGTGGACAACAACACCTAGAGGGCCATGACCTCAATGTATTCACAAACTTTTGCCAGTTAGAGCGAGTCAAGTCCATAGAAAAGAGTGTATTAGCCATATCAAATTCTTTGCCCTGCTTGTATATCACATCAATGTTATACCATTGAAAGTTAAGCATCATGTGCTGGATGCGTGCAGATGCAGTATGATGAAGTTTCCTGAGTATATTTATTAGTGATTGATGATCAGTCTCTACCATCACAGGGTGGCCATAAATGTAGTTGTGAAAATTTTGGCAAAGGAACATGAGGACTAGGAACTCCTTTTTGATTTGTGTGTATCGTTACTGTTTCTGTTAAGGCTTTGGAAGCAAAAGCCACCGGATTGATGTGCTGGATAGAGAGCCATCAAGTCAGTGCTAGGAAGCATTAAGAGTACTATGTGAAGGTGTATATTGAAATTCTGGAGGATAAGAAGGCTTGTCAGTAGTTCTTTGAGCTTTTCAAAAGCATAAATCTGTGGCTCTTGCAAGCAACAAATAACATTTTAAACAAGAAGTTGATGTAGTGGCATAGAGGAACAGTAGTCTCACTGTAGTTTGGTATGAACTTCTCAAGGTAATGTCACACGCCGATCCCATAGAGAGGTACTGGCATTGTTACCTTCTGTATGAAAGTGGTGTTCAAGGTTACTAACTTCATTATCAAGGCATCATCTGTATTTGGTTCTGCGCATGTGCTACCTATTACCCTCTGTTCAAATGCCTGTTCTTCGAGTTACCTACCCTCTATAGGATTTGGCTTCCTTTGTTCTGATTCTCCCATTTTTGCCTTGCTCATACGTCCTGGATCAGCTGGACTCCTCTCTGCTGATACTATTAACCGAACTGCCTGTTGCACCTGTACTCATTAAAGTTGTCCTGGAATCACCATTTACAAACCAACTAGTTCAACACCTCTACAGCTTCTCCATTTGAACCAGTGCTACACCAACAACTTACCTGTTGTTCTGAATCACCTTCATGGATCAGCTAAGTTCTATTTCTCTGTTACTCCTGTATATTGAACTGCTGTTAACGAACTGCCTGTTGCACCTGTATGCATTATGGCTGCTCTGGAATCAATATCTATGGATCAAGTAGCTCAACGCCACTGCTCCTTCTATGCTAGAACTGCCGCTGTACCAGTAACTCACCCGATGTTCTGAATCACCATTCACGGATCAGCTAAGTTCTATTTCTCCGTTACTTTCATATATTGAACTGTCGCTGTGCCAGTAGCTCACCTGTTGCTTGAATCATCATTTGTGGATCAGCTAAGTTCTATTCTATGTCTGCCTCTGTTTGAACTGTCACTGTGTCAATGATTCGCCTGCTATGCTCTGAGTTATTACCTACGGATCAGCTAAGTTCTATTTCTCCGTTACTTTCATATATTGAACTGTCGCTGTGCCAGTAGCTCACCTGTTGCTTGAATCATCATTTGTGGATCAGCTAAGTTCTATTCTATGTCTGCCTCTGTTTGAACTGTCACTGTGTCAATGATTCGCCTGCTATGCTCTGAGTTATTACCTACGGATCAGCTAAGTTCTATTTCACCATTGTTCTTGTCTGAACTGCCGCTGTACCAGTGATTCACCTAATATATTCTTAGTTACTATTTTGGACCAGCTAGTTCTATCTTTGTCTCTACTATTGTTGCTGTATTAGTGATTCTCCTCAGTCATCTGAGTTACTACCTCTCTCCATTACTGTTTATATTGAACTGTTGCTGCATTAGGGTTTCTTCTGCTGTTGCCCGGAGTTACCAATTACGGATCAGCTAGTTCAACCTTATTATCACTTTCATCTGAACTGTTGCTGTATTAGCTATCCTGTTTTTGCCCTAGGTTACCAATTACGGATCAGCCAGTGCTACCTCGTCATCACATTCATCTGGACTGTTGCTATATTAGTTATTCTGCTGTTGCCCTGGGTTACCAATTACGGATCAGCCAGTTCCATCTCATTATCAATTCCATCTGAACTATTGCTGCATTGTTTATCTGTGATTGCTCTGTGTTACCAGCTACTGATCCGCCAGCCCTAATCCGTTATCTCTGTAGTTCAACAGTACTGTATTCGTATTCATCTGCAGTATTCCTGACGTATCATCTATATCATGTTCCAGTATTGCCGTTATCTGCATTACCATTAAATCAAAGACTAGCAAGCTCTTGCTTCCAGGGTCTCTCTGACTGCCCGTTATCATCCCCATTGTTTCAAGCTCCACTGTCACTCTGCCAGCATTCACCCAGGAGGCTGCGACCTGCAAGATAGGAGCAGCGAAGTCCATACCCTCATGCTGGGGTCACTGGCGAAAACCTCCTACTTGTTAGACTCCGCGCTCCTGAGTGAGTTCCACTCCTAGGCAGAGACTAGGGATCCATTAAATATTATTCAGATTTGTGACAGGTAATTAATAATTCCAAGGAAACACAGAGCCCAAGTTTGTCCTCAGGTGGTGGTATTTGGTAGATAGTTCTCTTTTTTCTGTGATCAGGTGTGACAGATGAAAATTGTCCACCTGTATTGTCATTGAATCAAAGTTCTGAAATATTAACAAAAACTGACACTTTTTTCAAGCACATTTATCATCCTTTAAACATGTAAGCATACTGATTTAAAATTACTGGGTGCAATTTACAAAGTGCACTAGATTTACAGCAAACATGCTCAACTGTTTTTAGGCACTAGATGGTGTGCCCAGAGTACTTCAAAGTGAACGCCTACACTTTGCTATCTGGAGATGACTCTGAAAAACAGAAGTGTATCTAGATTTGAAGGATGGAACAAAAAATCAACGGGTAAACATCAAATCAAAATTCCAGCCTTCAACCTCTGCAAATACAGTAATTTCTCTGCAAACCCTTTTGATTCAGTGGGAGACTAGTAATGCATAATGTAAATTAGATCCTGTGTGTATTTATTGTATTTCAGTATAATGAACATGGGCCATACAAACCTGTAGTCCATTAAACTGATTCCCTATGTTTGGAGTTTTAATCAGTGGCAGGATTACTGTATGTGCAGTGGGTGCTGGAGCTATGGTCCCCTCAAGTCCCTGCTTACCCTCTCAGGTCCCTGCAACACTCCCTGAGGCCTCCTCTCTACTCTGTTCAGAGCAGGACTGGGTCCCAGAAAGCTACAACGGTATTACTGGGCTCCTACCCCCAATTTGCCATGGGGCTGGCATAGCACTGTTACGTGGAATGACAAACTATCCTATTCTTATTGCAAAGAGATCTTGGATTCTCCACCACTTCTGAGGTTGTGCAGATTGGGGGGTAAATGTATCAAGCTGCGATTTTGCATTTCTAGCGCTTTTCTCGTGTGAGTTTAAAATTGCGATTTATTAACCAGCGATGTGATGTAAAATCGCCGGGGATGTGTTCTCTCAAAATCGCCATTCTAAAATTTTCTACAAATTGCGGTCCCTATTTTTACCCACTCTAGCTATACAAATCTCCAAATGTATGAAGCTGCGATATTGCAAACTTTAAAAGATACAAGATGCTGCTTTGTATTTGCGAAATTGGGAAACACATCACTGTCACACTGCAGGGTAATGTTAATATAATAGGGGGCACAATGGAAGTTTCAATAAACCATCTTTTTTGTTGTAGAGGGGCAAAAATGATTATGAATTTTCTTAGTGGCCCAAAAGTTCATTATCATTTTTGCCCCTCTAAACTATTAAGTGGTGTGTTTGCCAATCTCGCCTAAAGAAAGCAGCGTGTTGTATCTGGTGACTTTGAATTCAAACTTGGGTATATTTGTGTTTAATCTCTGGCAAGTTTGACTATAACATGGGAGAGATAGGTGTTTTAAAATCGACACAAATCACCAGAGATTGGATTTAGGAAAGTCAAAATCGCTGGTTAATACATATGCCGATTTTGCACTTCAAATAACTGTTTATCTCATGAGATTTTGCGTCGATTTTAAATCGCCAAAAGAAAATCACAGCTTAATTAATTTAACCCTGATTCTTTTCCATATAATTATAATTAAATGCATTTTGCTCATTCTAATTGCACTTCTATAGGAAATTTCATTTCTAGGCATACTTCGACCAAATGAAATAAAACACACAAAAGACAGCGCAGGTGTCACATCACTCATGATTTATTTAAATAAATCATAATACTAAACTGTGCAGTGTTTTAGGAAAAAATATAATTGCTTAAATGAATAATGAGGGTGGTCCTAATGTGGCAGTGGATTGGTCTTTGATGTGATACTTTTACTGCTTTCAACCTGCATGTTTTCTGGCGCATCTACAACCTGTAAAAGAGAGCACAGATTGATTTTACATGAGTGCTATACAATTCTGTGAAATAACTGTTCACCTTCAAATGTGTTTGGCTGACAAGTAGATGCACTTGTGCACATAAAGAATTATTGCTGATTTGCAGATTTTGCAGTTCGTAAATGATCCTTAGTGAGAAGACTCCAATGTCTTGTCTCAGCTTTGAAACTCCAATGAATTAATCTTTTGTCCACATGCAATGCATTTATTAGTTTTGTATGCCCTAATTTGCCTTTATATTTTAATCTGGAACATTGTTACTTAGCTACTGTATATTGGATGGAAGATATAAACAATTAAGGTCATTTAGAATCTAGCATTATAAGACTTGTGCATTAAATTTCATCCATAGTAGTGAGCAAATCTTAGGTGAGATGATGGATGGACTTTTCACTAAACCTAATCACTCACGCAAGCCTTGTTCTGTGCAAAGCACCTCTATATATTCAACACTATTAAAGTTAAATGCAAACGGTTACTTATGATACATCTTAAATGTGTACAGAAAATGTATTTAAAGATTAAAAATCACAAGCAATTTAACCAATTTGTGGATACTATGTAGTTTAAAAACATGTTTTACCTCTCTACCTTGCTCTTTACTGACTTTCATTTAAGAAACATTCATAATTGTTAAATATTACCTATTTATGCAAAAAGTCAAACAAAGTCTTGGATAAAAAATGATCCTCTAATCTTCATATGTGAACCGTGTTATCTGGGTTAGAGCTACTATTAAAAGGAAAACATTCCCAGTTTTGTGCTTAAAGACCACCTTACTTGCCCTGACACTGTGACAATGCACTCATTGAATGCAGACATAATTTAAGTCTTCCAATTATAGGGGAGTTTGAAAGATTACAGTGTGATATTACATCTCATTATGTGATTTTATGTGAATAGAAATTATATGCCTTCCCATGTTTCTTCTCAATGCTATCTAAAAATGGTGAAGTTGAGCGGTAACTTGATAAATACTGGAATTTGTTGGGGGTATTTGTTTGAAAGAAAGCATAACATATGTATCCTTTTCTTCAGTACTTGACAAGGCTAAAACAAACGCTATTTTTCAAGTTACAAGAACAAGCATGTTGCATAAAACCACAGAAATTATCTGCAAAGGCAGGCGACGCCTGTCTGCTTCACTTTATCCTGTTCCGTTCTCCGTAAAAAAATAAATAAACAGTTCTTATACACCACAATCTTTGTTTCTTAATTGTACTTAATTCTTTGATCTGTCCTTTATTGTAGCCATTACCAAATATTGGCAGCAAAATAACTATGTTCAAAAATTACATTAAATAGCTGGATTTAAAGGATGGATACCTAATAATTTAATGAAAGAGCAATGTAATTTATTTTAAAATAAATGAAAAAACATATATGAATTTGTGTGTAGAATGTACTATACTTCTGAGAGACTCTCACAAAAGCTAAATGCAGGGCTGTATTTAGACTGTCCTAGATACTTCTTTTCTGAAGTGCATATTGAAAATGCAAAATGTATCCCTCAAAAAGTATAGGACATGACCCGATTTCTGCCAGCTGAGAGCTGGTGCAACAAGTCCTTTCTGTGCCACACAGAAAGGACTGCCCCTATAAACGAACTGTCTGCACTCCTCAACTTACTACCCTTCCACCGTAAACATTTTGTTTTTGCACTGTTTTACACTTAGCAACTAGTAATTATGATCAACTCATCTCAAACTTCTGTTCCTCCACTATGCTGGCATCGTGTTCTACAATCCCACACCAATCAAAGCACACAGCAACACCAAAGGGATTTTGGGCTGCACCTCACCCATTTGCTTTATGTAAAGTGGGACCATTATCTTCTATAAAATATATACTGCCATTATTGACTATACATTTTTATGCACAGTGTGTACAGTGGAGTACAGCATTGTAAAGAACAATGTATAATGTGCTACAGATTGTCAGATATTAAAAGTGAAATATGTGACTTCTAACATCCTTAATTCACTGTTTACGAGATTATTTAACACACTCACCCTTAATTACCTTCGGACAGAAGAAAGGAAGATTCTTACTTTAGGAGGGCAATAAAGATGGTGGGATTTGGTGCTTGTTTATTTTGAAAAAAAAATATTTTTACACACTTTAAACGCAAATATTAATTTACTATTAGTTTGCTACGTGAAACTACACGTTACAGCCTTGGACATTCTCAGGATGAAAAAGAAACTAAGGGGCCAATTTATTAAAGTGTGAAACCCCTTTCTACCGGCTAAAAAGGGATTTTTACAGCATGGAAAAGCCTAATTATCAAGTATCACAGTGTTTAAAGTACAAATACTTGTTCTGGTATCTCCATCTCAGGGTGGCAATAACAGAAGAAAATAATTAAAAAATGTTCTATTCTTTAAAATAAGCTGTAAAAGGTATTTTATTTTTAGTTTACTTTTTTTACCTTTAGTGGAACTGATGCATGCAAGAGCAGCTTCTAGTGGTTAACATCGCCATCCATAAACATCTTAACCCCTGTGCTTTATAAAGCTCCAATAATAGGTTTACCTTCATGAAGCATTCTCTATAAATACTTTAAGGTTTTTTAAAGGAATTCAGAATGTACACGGATACTTCACCGATGGCCTACCCATGCAAGTGATACTAGTTTCTCTTAGGTCACTCCGGCCATTAGTCCGTGTCATCAGGAGACAGACCTACCCACACAAATAACGCCAATCTGTAGTAGATAACTTCCTCTGATTGCACCATTAGGAAGCACTTAAGAAAACAAGCAGCCCAAAGCTCCTCCCTGACCTGTAGCTCACCCACGCATGAAACACAAACATCTACAGAATCACTCCTGCCTGCAGTTCACACCACCAGAAAGTGCTTGACAAGCATCATAGCCGATCATCCCTACACGACTTCTAAGTGCCTCTTCATTCTCAGAGGCTTAAGTGTAGGTGTCGGTGAGCGGGGGCTCACCAACCCATCCATGTATGGACCTGCCCAGACATCAATGTCTCTTCATCCATTGAGGTAAGCTGAACACCCCACTGACCACTCCATTTGTTTTTTGGTCTGAACAGATGCTGTCACCTCACATATATTGGCAATTATAGCACGGTGGCTACGTGGTTAGCACTTCTTCCTCACAGCGCTGGGGTCATGAGTTCAATTCCCGACCAATCCCTAATCTGTGTGGAGTTTGTATGTTTTCCCCGTGTTTGCGTGGGTTTCCTCCGGGTGCTCCGGTTTCCTCCCACACTCCAAAAGCATACTAGAAGGTTAATTGGCTGCCATAAAAATTGACCCTAGTTTCTGTCTGTCTGTGTCTGTGTGTATGTTAGGGAATTTAGACTGTAAACTCCAATGGGGCAGGGACTGATATTTTTCTTATGATCTGCTTCAATACTAGACCAAATGAGATCCTTTCTTTTCCATCCCTACCTATATGAACTACAGCACTTCTAACCAGCTCCCACTATCCCCAACACCAACTTTACCAGCCCTCTAGGGCAGTACATCACTCCTAGGCCATTCACTCCAGCTACCAAAACCCAGCACTCACTGCTGGGCCTGTCTAGTGCTCTCCATCACTCCTACGCTAATCACTTTAGTTGCCCTATTAAGCATTAGAATCACTCTTAGTTGCCCCTTATCCTATTTCAGTGCTGACCACATTCTTCAGCACATCTTACCATCTGAGACTACTACCTCCATCTGAGTAATCAGATCCTCCAATGCCTGACCACAGGGCTAGGTTAAGGACCACATGGGTCTGGAGCTGAAACTTATGAAGGACCTGTTCTAAGTAACACCGTGCCACTGGAGGGTATGGGCCTGCATCATAGAGGATATGGGTACCACCTCACTCCAACCACCTCCATCTTCCTCTCCTTCTCCCTACATGATGCATGCACCAACTATCAGGATTGAACATCAATTTTATTGACTAATTTACAACACAGAGAGCATGCTAGTGACCAATATAGAATACAAAGAGCATCCTAGTGATGAATAAATAATACAGAAAACAACCTTATAATTATATACAACACAAAGGGCATCCTAGTCACCAATATACAATATAGAGAGGATCCTTGTAACCAGTATACAATACAGGGTGCATCCTAGTGACAGCCATGTAATACAGAAAGCCTCCTATTGAGGCATATACATCACAGAGTGCACCCTAGTGACTTATATACAATACAGAAAACATTCATGTGACAGCCGTACAAAACAGAGAGTATCATACTGATTGATTTACAATGCAGAGAACATTATGGGGATTTACATACATTACAGAGAGCATTCTAGTGACCACCATACAAACAGAGAGCATTCTAGTAACCACAATACAATCAGAGAGCATCCAAATGTCTATAGTACAATGCAAAGAGTCACCAAGTGAGTCATATAATGTAGAAACCACAATCACATATGCAACCTCTGATGTGCAGTCTATGCTCAGACTGTACTTTACACCAATTTCCTCCATCACTTTACCATGGGAGGGACACACAGAATACAAACCAATGGTTTACATATACACACAGTTACTTATGTTTTAGAGGTACCAAAATTCAGCTGCCTTTCCTCTTTTTGTATGGCATTGCCTTCCTTTTCTATACACTAAAATGGTAGGTCCAACCATCCATACGATGGAAGTCGTTCCGTTTTCCTCCTCCTCCTCCTCCCTCCTTCCTCCCCCCTCATTCCTCCTTCCTCTTCTTCTTCTCCTTCCTTATCTTCCTTCCTCTTCTTCTTCCTCCTTCTTCTACTTCTTCCTCTTTCCTCCTTTATCCTCTCCCTCCATACTCTTGTTCCTCCTTCTTCATTCTCTGTTTATCCTCCTCCTTCATACTCTTATTCCTCCTTTATCCCTCTCCTCCCTACTGTTATTCCTCCTTCTTCATCCTCCTTCATAAGCCTCCTCCTTTATCCTCCTCCTCCATACTCTTATTCCTCCTTCTTCATACGCCTGCTCCTTTATTCTCCTTCTCATTTCTCCTCCTTTATACTGCTTCCTGATGCTTAAATCTATCGGTTACGTGAGACTGTGTCAATGCGCTGAGCCCTAATTGGAGGAGTTCAAAATAAGTAGCCAGGGGGCAGTGGAGGCTGATATGATGCACTCATAATTAGATGGTTGGACCTTTGGGAGGGGCCAGCATCCAGGGAATGGATACAATCAGGGCTCATCCTTGCATATTAGTCGTGATCCCCAATCTGCCAATGGGCCTATTTGTTAGAGGGCTGGAGCTGTAGCTCCAAAAGCACCATTGTTAAGCCAGCCCTTTGTGACCATCTAAGTCACTGAGACTCAAGTTAAGAACTTAAACAAGCCACAGATCCTCATGCTTCATTCACTTTCTGGACACCTACATTACTGCTTGCGACCATGACCTTCTAAACTGCTTCCTCATTATGGACCTTTACTTTGTATAGATTTCTTTCAGCTCCTAACCCCACTTCAATCCTCTTTTAGGACATACTTTAGACCCCCTCCTCTAAATACATACCTCACATGCTGTATAAATTCGCCACATCTATAACACCACCTCTGCTATCACCCTATCTTTTACCACCCCTCATCTTCCTTCTGCTATATATCACTGCTCACTCATTACCTGTACATTATATCTTGCATCCTGTATTAGTAGGCTCACCATATCCACTCACCTTTTCTTTCTCTCCTCCTCTGCTATCTCCCGACCTTACATTGCCCCTTCTATCATTCTGCTGTTTCTACTACATCAATCCAATTCATCCAACATCAACACTCCTTTATGTCATATCCTCTATTCTCTCTCCATCATCCACACTGTCATTTCCTCCACCCTCTTTTGGCTTACCCCCACTGACACTTTCTCCAGTCTCCTAGCTCTACTTCTCCTTTCTGTATTACCCTTGTCAAAAGCTCAAATGCATTGCTCCCTGCACCCTCCTCTCTACCTAGATTACTCTAACTAGATATTAACCTTTTACATTACCTTGTTACTTGGTCCCACACTTACACCCAAATCCATGTGCACACAGTGTAACCTAAATAGGCTTGACCCTTTACCCTTCTCTGTCTCTCTTTAACCATTTCTCTTTCCCATTTCCACCCTGGTTTGCCACAATGTTGCAGTCTTTTACTACAAAACTACACTCTCCACAGTCCTTGATGAGGCAACCCAGGCACATCATCGTCTCAGGTGCCCTGGCACTCCAAAAAAAGTTGCAAACTGCAAAAGTGCTCCCATTCCACTGAGCGCTAATGGAGGAAATCCCACTTAGTCACCAACTTCATCCAACTCAAATTTATCATGTCTTCATTCTTTTCTGTGCTCTCTTTGTTGCCAAGGAAACCTATTTCAGATTCCTAACAGTGTCTATATTCAACAGCCCCAGTAACCTCCACTGTTAACGCACTTCTCTGCCCTCATCCCTCACCCTCTCCTCCTTCCCTCACTGCTCACATCTTCATCACCTACTCCAAAGGCAAAATCAGTAAAGAATCTCCTCTGAATTCCATCACCCACCTGTCAGGAACACCTCCAGCCAGTACAACAACACCCGGAGTCTGCTCTGACAGTCTGGTGTTCACTGGAGCCCCTAGTGGTGGGGACAGACTTGGTCGCAGACTACAGAGGGTCATGTGATGTGTACCAGCTGCGGAGAATCCAGGAGCAGAGGGTTATGGCAGACAGCGAATCCAGATAACAGGCCGAGGTCTGGGGTCACTTGCTAGATAGAATCGTCAGAAAACACGCCAGGGGTCGGGGTCACGAGCAAATTAGCAGAAACGAAGGTACAAGCCAAAAGGTCAAGGGGACAGGCAAAAAGACAAATCCAGAGTACAGGCAGGAGTCATACACGGCAAAACAGAAGTCCAGGGGTTAAATACCAAAAGCACAGCAGCAGGCAGCAAAACAGAGGTCTGGAAGCTATAACCGGCAGGGAGGCTAAGCCCTCCCTGCCTTAAATACTACAAGCAGCCAATCAGAGCCTAGCTCTGAAGTATACACAGCCCCCTGCATAAGATTAAATTATATTCAATAATTAGCCCGCAGGCTGGTGGGGCCAATTTGCGCACGCACCCGGCTTTCATTCATTGCCGGGACGCGGCATTGTGGAGGAAGTGTCCAACCGTTGCCTTGGCAACGGCCGGGTCACAGCCGGAAGTGACGTCCCGGTTGTCAAGGTGACGGCCGGGACGCCAGGGAGACCAGGAGACGAGGAAATCACTCTACCACCCTGATTTCCTTCTCTCTTGTTACTGAAAGCGATGTCCTCATACTCTTTTCCCACTCTTCCCCCTCAACCTGTCCCCTTGACCATGCTCCTTCCCATCTTCTCCTTTCCCTGTTAACTACTGCACTTAGCCCACCTCTTCAACCTGTTTACTGTGTCCACTGGTATTTTCTCTCTGACTTCAAACCCGCACTTACATCTGCCATTCTCAATAAACTATCTCTAAACTCTTCTTCTCTTCAGCTACCCCTCCATGTCTCTGCTCCCTTTTGCTTCCAAGTTACTTTCCACACTCTTATCTTCATTGAGACTACCCTCAAAAAAAGAGACCAATGGTGTACTCCTGTCTAAATCAAAAGGTCACTCACTACTACTACGTAGTTGATTACACTCAGATGCTCTACCCTATTTTCTCTCCTGGGGTTAAAATTATTAATCAGCCGTTTTTGCAAGTCGCTGATATTCGGCGACTTTGCAGGGCAAGTTAAAACCGCAATGGCTATCAAGGCAAAGTTTCGCCTTGAAAGCCATTGCCATTTTAAATTTGCCCTGCCATGTTGCCGAATATCGCGGACTTGCAAAAACTGCTGGACAAAACATATACCCCCTGGCCTTTAGAGTCCTCTTCTCTTCTGTTTCACTGTTGTCTCCTTCATTGTCTTTAACCCTGAATCTTGCACCCCTCATTTTCCTCTCTTTTTTGGGACTCCTCAAGGCTCTGTTCTTGGCCCTCTGCTTTTTTCTCTTTTCACCTCTTCGCTCTGTGAATTCATATGCTCCCTTAGCTTCAATTACTACCTATATGCTTATGATACACAAATATAGCTCTCGTCCCCTGATCTCACTCCTTCTATTTTCTTCCTGTATATCCAACTGCCTCTCTGCCATCTCTACCTGGATATCCCACTACCTCAAACTCAACATGAGCTCAACATCTTCCCCCATCCTAGTGTTACTTCCCCTTATTTTGTTTCTCTCATGGTGGGCAACACCAAGTTCTCTCCTCTTTCCAATGTACATCAACATTAAAAGCAATTAAATAGCAAACATTAACTTTTTCAGCAATTTGTGCTACAGTAGCTTTTCTGTGGGATTGGACCCACACGCATCAAGGAGTCTTGGGTGACCATCATCATCATCATCATTTATTTATATAGCGCCAGCTAATTCCGTAGTGCTTTACAATTGGGGACAAACATTAACAAAACAATACTGGGTAATACATACAGACAGAGAGGTAAGAGAACCCTACTCGCAAGCTTACAATCTATGGGACAATGGGAGTTTGAAACACAAGGAAATGTGCTACATCATATTGCACACTGGACCAGCTAGAATGCAAAGGTAAAAGTACTGAGTGGGCTGTGTGTGTACCAATGTTGATCAGAGGGTTGTTGTCTTGTGTTAGCTGTGTAGAGGGTGGCAATAGGGGAGATTAAGATGGTGGTTGAGGAATAACATAAGCTTGTCTGAAGAGGTGGGTTTTCAGAGAACGCTTGAAGGTTTGGAGACTAGAGGAAAGTGTTACTGTGCGAGGGAGGAAATTCCACAAAGTGGGTGCAGCCCGAAAAAAGTCCTGTAACCGAGCATGGGAGAATGTGAAGAGAGTGGAAGGAGACACTGATCTTGTGCAATTTTGTTGATGGCCTTATATGTTAGTAGAATAATTTTATATTGGATTCGTTGAAATACAGGCAACCAATGTAGAAACTGACAGAGTGGCTCAGCAGAGGAAGAACGGTTTGCAAGGAAAATAAATCTGGCCGCTGCGTGCATAATAGATAGACCATGACCCTGTCACCGGTTGACTGGTTGTCTTTCCTTGGACCATTTTTGGTAGGTACTACAAGAAACACCTCACAAGACCTGCCATTTTGGAGATGCTCTAACTCTGTCATCGAGGCATCATAATTTGCCTCTGTCCAATTGCCATACTAGCCCATTTTTCTTGCTTCCAACACATCAACATCAAGAGCTTACTGCACACTTGCTGCCTCATATATCCCAACCCTTGACAGGTGCCACTGTAATGAGATAATCAATGTTACTCACTGCACTTGTCAGTGGTTTTAATGTTGTGGCTGATCAGTATATATATATATATATATATATATATATAAAGATGCTTTCTATTTCCTTCTTTTTAACTTTAATTAGCATTCAAGCTAGGCTTTTTAATGAGATGAAAATTAAAGTTTCTGCATGTAATGCCATATTTTCATGCCTGCCATGCTTCAAGAGTTTTTGTGAATAAACACTGATATCAATAGGCTTCCAGAAAAATTTCCCTCATAAACAACTAAAAATGTATTCTGAAGACATGTACAGTTCTACTTATGACAATTAAAGGTAGAACATTTATACATAAATATATCAGGTTGCATATACATTTATGAACAGAAATTCATATAAATATTTATACACAGTTATCACTTCAAGCTAATATATGTAAAATATTCAGTTAATGTCATGAATAATTTCCCAAACATTTTCTTACCATGGGATGTGTAATGACTTTTCTCTTAGGTATATTGTGGCAGTTTCAAAAACAGGGTTTTCTACTATAGAATACTTCAATTAATGTACCAGACAAAAATAAGTAAATAATTGCTGCTTATTGGAAATATTGCCATTGTGAGGACACTGTGCTGATACTATACCTTTAAGAAAGCTAAGAAATATGTGTTGAGTGTGAGTGGATGGAGGAGTGTGTATGTAAACTGCAATGATGAAAGAAGGAACGTGTGCCCCTAATCAGCGCTCTGCTAAGAAAAGCAATCTAGCTAGTCCCATCACCTTGAGTACTACACAGCTTCCCTTACTCTGCATTCAGCTCTTCAGTGAAAAAGTCAAGCCAATCAAACCAATTTATCTCACCTGTTTGTAGGGTTTATAAAGTCCCTCAGATCTACCAAACCTTTGGAGGAGCAAAGTTTTGTTTTGGATTTCTCTGCTTGTGCTTTGTAGAAGACTGGTTTTGTTTGACTGTACATCACAATGTTACCTTCTCCAATCCTCCTACCTCCGCTTCATCACCCACTATTCTACTTTCTTCCACCCATTGAATTTGGCTTCGTCCATCACTATTCTGGCTACTACAATCCTTTGACTTCAGCTTGTACGACATTACTAGTCCTATCAGACCTTAGCAGCTTGTCAGAATGTGGAGTGGCTCTGTTAGCTATCCCAGCCAAGTGTTTTTTTCCTGGGAGTTGCCAGCACCATGACAATTATTAAATTTAAGTACTGAAGACAAAAATGAAATCTGAGACCAGTGAATCAATCCATTTTCAATTATAAAATAGATTGATAGATATCATGCTATCTAATATTGTAAATAAACCATCTATATCCAGATATTTCAAACTCATTAGCACATTTACCCCATTATTGGAATATACTGTTTTTTAGACATGGTTAAAAACATATGTACATGATTTAAGAGAGAACCATTTGAGATTCAATGACTTATAGAGACTGATACTCACATTCTAATATACAGCTTTTCTTTTTCTTTTTCCAGTAATTCTCATTCTATATTTAAATATTTCACCATATTTCACATTAAATTACACTCAAACAAATGTTTTAATAAGAATAAATAAAGTTATGTGTGTGATCATGTCTTCAGTGCACCAGGAAATATCAGTTCTTCTTTTTCTTGGTGTTTTTGAGACTAATTACTTGGAGCTAGTGTGGTAGCACCCTCTAAATAATATGGTATTTTTGACAGATCAAGATCTGTTAATTTAATTGAATTTTGTTGAAATTAGAGGTGGTGGAAATGAGACATAAATTTTAATGCTATGTTTGGAAACCTTTGTGAAAGGATCAAGATAATATTAACAATGCTGAAACACAGAAGTAATTAGCAAATGCCATTTTGTATATTTTAGGATTCCGAATCCAAATAATAGGAAAAAAAAAACCCTTATCCAGCAGTAGAGGAGGGCTGGCAAGACTTGACTCAGCAGCCTATTTTAAAGGGAAAAAATGCAGGTGGCCCAGTGACCAAGCCCAAGGTAGCACACTATGGGACTGGTCCAGGGGGCAGATGCCCCCCAGCTTAGCCTGCCCCTGTCCAGCAGGTGCGTGAAAATTGCATCCCATAATTTACACAGTATTTAGAGTGGCATGGAACTTTAGATCCGTGCGACTAGGAAAACTGTGCAAATTGCACGCCTCTTTGTCTGCCTTATGGACTGGTGTGCAAGTGTATCATGCACAGCGCCCTGTAAAGCAAATAATTAAATTAAAGAAAAAATGTAAAAAAAAAAAAAAAATTGCTACCCTCACAAACAGTACAATGGTTGGTTATGCTGTTTGGGAGGGGATGCACAGTTTTTTTTTAACAAAATGTATTTTATTTTTGGTTTTTTAATACGTCAAGGTCTCTTGCACCACCAGGGGCGGATCTAGAAAAAATTTCTACCCCGGGCGATTTAGGGGAGGGGGGGGGGGGGAGATTTAGGCCCCGCCCCCTTTCTGCCATCTAAGGCTACCGGCGGCTGCACACTATGTGCAGGTCCGTTCGGCAGTGACAATGTGCTGCCTGGCTGCTGTGATTGTATTTAAAACACAATCAGAGCAGCCGGGCAGCACATTGTCACTGCCGAATGGACCTGCACATAGTGTGTAGTCGCCGACAGCAAGCCCATGCCAGGGATCCACCACTGTGCACCACCTGAAAGCACGCGCAAAAGACACTTCTCCTAGAGACCTATCTGCAGTTGTTTTCAACTCAAAATAGCATGTAAAGAGCGTGAATACACCTTTACATTGCTAGGCTCGTCCACTTCCTCCCACATTCTGCCTCTCTAAGTCTCAGTCGGAGTGCAAACCGAGATGGATCTTTGGCCAAAAGTGCTTTTTGTGCTAAACAGAAGGACTTGTGTCCAACTCTAAATCAGGCCCTTAGTATGATTTTCCAAGCTTGAAAACATGAAGGAAAACTCAGCTCTGAGTCACTTATACTAGCTCTATATAATACTTATGGGATGTTAACCACTTCCTGACCACTTATGTTATTGATATCAAATAGAGATGTGTGGTACATAAAATATTATAATCTCTCTGACATCACAGCCATTATGTTTATCATAAATAAAACATTGTGGAAGATGTCAGCCAGGCATACAGTGTGTCCAGTGCATTTTTATATATGTAGACAGTCACTTATAGTAACTGGAATATCTGTTGGCTGTACACAACACTAGATATGTATTCCAGACTTCACATTTCAAAAGTGCACTTGCATTCATTTTAACAGCGCTTTTAATAGTGTTGCAGCCAATTTTAGTGCTTTTACATCTGGTAAATATGTTTTCTTTTTTTACTAAATGAGTAGTACCTGCTTGAATCATTATTTTATTACTGACAGGGCTTTTTGCATATTTTGAGGGAAATTAAATAAATGTTTTCTATTTGGATCTTGATCACATGATTATAAATAGATCCATTTGAAGTCAGTATTTATACTGTAACATATTTACATTGAAATAAGGGATTATTTATTAAATCCCATTAATGAATCATGAATTTTTCAACCTATGTAGGTGTGCATGTTATCATTCTGAGCCAATCAGGAAGCATTGTTCAAGACAGGAAGATTTCCTTGTTGGATGAGGTCGCCAAAACTTATACACATCGTACAGTGCATAATGTACATAATACAGTATCAATACACACACATCAATGGTGTTATTAGCACTGTATTATTATTATTATTATTATTATTATCCTTTATTTATATGGCACCACAAGTGGTCTGCAGTGCAGTACTAAGGGCAAACAACAAGACAGTACATAATGTAGTACAATAACAATTAAACAAATAACACTACACCTCTCAACTCATCTAATAATAGCCTAGATAGGTAATGGTGTGCAAGGGTATATTCAGCGCAAGTTGAAACTTGTGCCCATGAGCGTGGGCGTAACTACAGGAACAGAGACACTGAAAGACAATGGAAGAGTGGGGTCAAGGGATAGAGAGCCCAAGGAGGAGGTGCACAGTGTAACTGGTGAGCAAAAGTTATAGGTAATGAGAACAGATGAGGAGATCTCTATGGGCCTCATTTAGAGACGGACGCAAAGTCCGTTTTAGGCGAATCGTCCAAAAAAGCACTATCACGCATGTGCAACAAGCACCATATCTACCTGCATCTTGGACGCAATTAACACTTGCGACAGCTTGCGGCTTACTACGAGAGAAAGGCTTAACCCTGTAAGTAAATCCTAGATGCAGTGAGGCAGAGACGCAACACATGTCAAAAAAGGGCTAAAACTGTGCGGCAGCAATTAGGTGGCGCAAGCAGTTAGCTAGCTGCAGGAACAGCTCGCAGCTCGGTAGGGTATTACGAGTGGGACGCAAATGGGGTTGCTGGCCACTCGTAATACCCTACCAAGCTGCGGCACACTACCACTCCTGCATGTCTTAGACGCACATTGCGTCTGACTCTAAATGAGGTACTATGTATATATATTGAAGATGTGAGCTGACCCCTGTGTTTTGGTTTTGGGTGTGGCCTTGGTTCTAAAACGTTTTTGTGTTTTGGTTTTGTTACTGGTTTTGCACAAAAATCATGAAAAGTTTTGGTTTTGGATCTGGAATTAATAAAACATTGGGAAAATATATAAAATTATGTACTTTGAGCTGTTTTTGCTCCTACATTACTATTTATAGCATTAACATTTATGTCTAGTCATTCACAGTCTATTTTATAATGATCTCTACACAACTGTACAAATTTTCACCAGTTTTGGACAAAGTCTGCAGCGAGCTGGCTGGCTAAAATCAGTGAGAGAGTAGCGGCAAAAATACATGGCACTTTAATAATTATTTCTTCTTTCTTACCAAACAAATTTTATAATTTTTTGGGGGGGCTCAGAAAAGAAATCCCATCTGCTCATACTCAAGCACAACACCCTGTTTTGTGTCTGCTTAATAAAGATATCACTGCCTGCCCCTGACAAATTTTGTATTCAGTACAAAAGCGAAAAACTTTAGATTTTAGAAGAAAGAAATAAATTGTTTTTTTAGGGGGTCCTGCTACACTGCTGCTCACACTCAAACACAACACCCATTATTTTGCATGCTTAATAAAGTGGTCACTGAGACTGTCCCTCACCAAATTTAAATTACTTTGACGAGAAAAGATTTTAAAAGAAATAATTGTTCTTTTGGTGAATGCTGCTCACAATCAAACCCTGTTTGATGCCTTCTTCATAAAGATGTCACTAAAACTGATATACTAAACTGTACATATACACAGTAACTAGTACTCTAAACTCTCTGACAGGCTGACACCCAATCAATCAGCAAACTATTTTTGCTAAATAATCACAGCTATTGTTTTCTATGTAAAATTCTTTATTTTGACACTGTCTAACGCTCTAATCACTCTCTAGACACAATTTTAGGAGCACACCTTCCTCCCTACATGTTGTCTGTTCCAAAATGGTAGATGAGAACAGGGGGGCAGGGCTATACATATAGAAGATATTTTTTGGATTTTTTTTTCGGAAATGACGTTTTGCCTCGTATTCAGTTCCAAATATAGTGCGAATAATGAAGTTGTCTTTTGTTTATACTTGAATCCACAAATCTCTGATCTGCTGGACTTTTCCGAATCTGAACCGCTCATCTCTAATATATATGCAGTATATACTGTGTATGTATGGGGTGCTATTCCTGCCACCTCCATGGGCTGGAAAGCATTTGTATACACACCTCTAGAAATCATGCATTTTTGCCTGTCCAGAAAATTTTCTGTCATAATCTGAAAAGTTTATTCCAAAGAAAGGAGTGATAGACTGGTAGGAAGTTTAACGTCCTATGATGGGCATGCCACTTGGGGGTATATTTACTAAACTGCGTGTTTGAAAAAGTGGAGATGTTGCCTATAGCAACCAATCAGATTTTAGCTGTCATTTTGTAGAATGTATTAAATAAAATGATAACTTGAATATGATTAGTTGCTATAGGCAACATCTCCACTTTTTTAAACCCGCATTTTAATAAATATACCCCTTGAAGTGTTGTTTGTGGAGGCCACCAGTGCAAAACCTAAGTACTTTATTTTTAACATCAATGCACTTCGTAAATGAGGCCAATTATGGTAAAAGTATGGGGGAAAAATTTATTATTTTCAAATACCTCCTTAATGTCTCTAATAAGCATATATATTAACCACCTCATTTTCACATACTACACTACCCTTGAAATATTACATAATATGCATAATGTACACTACATAACAATTACTGTTGGAACTTTCACAAACAAGTCCCTCAAACATCCATGGAGACTTTATGAGGTCACAAACTCCTAATTTTTACATGAGATTATATCACTTCACAATGTACTACCGAGATTTTCAGTTCTTAGTTAATTCATTTTGAAGTTGTAACATGCAATTAAATTCTAAATTGCAACCACAAAGCTGACAGCTAAACAGTAATTATTACAACAATTATTACTCTTCTTCCAGTTAACAAGCACTTTAGAAAACAAATTGTAAATGTTTTAAACTTTATTTTCTACTCTGCTTAATAATTATTTGCATAACTGGTGTCATGTTAAGCAATTCTCAACTGCAACTGAATTGTATGAGATCCATCTACAGGTGTCACTGTACAATGGATGTTTCTCCCTTTTTTGGATTGTGCACCAAGAAAGATTGGATCTCAAAGATACTGAAACGATAGAATATTCTATATAATATATTCATAATCTTTTTTTTATTTCACAGCATAAATGGAGAATTTTCAAGTCCTGATGAATGTTGGAAAATGCTCTATTTTCAGCACATAGTACCTCTGCTAAAACATTTGCAGACTAATTTTTCTACTTTAATTATTGTTTAGGATTAATATCCAGTATACTGTCCCTATCTACTAGATAATATTCTAAATATTATACAAGGGGACGAAGCAGAAATTTAGAAGTGGTATGAAAAATATAATGGGATTGCAAGTGAATGGAATTTTACAATATAGGCAGTAGGATAAGTGGTGGTATGGCATATCACTGTATACATCCCCACTTTGACCACTGAATTCAACCAGTTATTTACCAGCCTGCTCATTTAAAATATTTAACAAGATTCATGTATTAGACTGAAAAAATTAACATAGAATCTTTGAAGGTTATCCTGCAAATACATTACGCGATTTCTCTGCATAATGTTATTTATTCATATAAATTGGAGCCGCGACATTGCTTTTTTTTGTTGAAATAAAAGTAACTTAATCAAAGTCTCTCCATGGCCAAATTAGCAAGAAAAAGATGTGCCCATTTTAGACAAAATCTGCTCATAACTTTGTCATAGATAGCTATAATAAAATCACGGAACCAAGCACTGTTAAAAAGGTTATGTCCAAGCTTTCATGTCTGAGCCCACTCCCAGTCAAAACACAGCTGTGACAGGACTAGATGTCACTTGTGCAATGCTCAAGCGCCTCTCCTTCCAGCACTGGGTGTGAGCCAAAACTTCTCAGTCACATGCTTGACCTTCTCTCCTTCAATTTATAGTGCCCAGTGCGCAGAATTTTGCCTGTTGATATCAGCAGGTGAGAGATTTACACGTTCACTGAGTGTGCAGCACTATATGTTTTTGACCAAATGGCAATTTTTGTTGTTGTTTGCTAGTTTGAATTGTTACTTTGATTTCCTGTATCTGGGCTAGTTGTCTTGTGACCATTCCTGTCTATTAATGATTCTTACCTTTGGCTTGTTTCTTGATATTGAACCTGTGCTGCAAGCCCTTACTTTTATCCTGTCTCTGACCATGTTTGTTTCTAGTCTCTTGGTTTTGAAGATGCTGCTGCCTAGCAACCAGCAAAATGGAGACTGTAACAGCAAGCAGCTCAGAACAAGGAAGTACCTTCTACCGCCTTATTGGAGCAGTTGTAGTTACTAGGCAATCACCCTGGTATGTAGTTGTGACCACCTCTTCTCTTAATATTACTGCTCCTTTGAGGAGGGGTCAAAGGATCCCACTATTGGGTTTTCTAACTGTACCTGTTTTCAAATATTTCTTTTAACTTATCCACATTGAGGTTTTTGGCTGGTACACAGGATCTCTCTTCTGGGACGTATCCCTTTCAGTGAAACAGATAATGGACTTGTCCTTGAACTTTTTGGCAGATAAGAATAGTTTCCTCCACAAATTCTGTTTGCCAATCAACTAATAATGGAGATGGTCTAACAGTGGAGCTGGGCTTGAAATTTTTGGTTGATGTACCGGCTTAAATATTGAACAATAAACAGTCCTTGGAAACTTTAAAAAATAAAGAATATCCAGCTGAAAAATACAGTATTTATTCTCTTTATAATCCTAAACAAGCTGATAAATTTAGGCCCAAATTTGACTGACGACAATTTGAATCTTATATTTTTGGTAGACAGCCAAACCTTGTCCCCAAGCTTGAAATTACACCCTCAATGGCAGTGGTTCTTAACCTGAGTTCAACCGAACCCTTGGGGTTCGGTGAGTTAGTCTCAGGGGTTCGGCGGAGGTGTGTGTCCATTCCGTTCGCCAGGGTTGCCAGGGGCATTAATATACTTTTGACATTCAAACAATACTTTTATAGCATTTTTAATGTTTCATCATAAGAAACTGAAGGTTATTGACAAATATTTATGGCAAATTCTAAAATTTGTTGCGGAATTTATGGCAAAAAATGCAATACATGGCACGACCTGGTAGCCCTGCCGTTCACCCCACTCGTATGATTCGTGACGTCATGCTCAGCATGGCCATCATTGGCTGCTCGCTTGGCATTGATATCTGTGCTGCAGAGAACTTGGTGCGCTCAGTAGTTGACTTGTGACTGTCATGATTGTATGTCATTTGTGATTTCTAATTTAATATCCAATCCCTTCATACTATGTAGAGCAAAATAAGAAAGTGGTTGGACGAATACGTACAATATGGATTCACGTGTATAACAGAATGTGATGGAAGTGAGCGTCCTCAATGCATGATTTGCAATGCCAAGTTGAGCAATTCTAGTCTAACACCGGCAAAACTAAGGGAACACTTCCTAAAGCTGCATGGAGATGGGAAATACAAGAACACAACGCTTGCTGAATTCAAGGTGAAGAGAGCCAGATTCGATGAAAGGGTCACTCTGCCTGTTTTCAGCTTTATACCCGACAAACCAATCTTAACAGCATCATACGAAGTTGCGTACCTGATTGCAAAAAAGGGAAAACCACACACCATTGGTGAAATACTCGTAAAACCAGCTGCATTGAAAATGGCGAATATCATGTTGGGAAAAGCTGCTGAAAATAAGTTGTCCCAAATTCCTCTTTCAAATGACACCATCAGCAGCAGAATAGATGACATGAGCAATGACATCTTGGCTCAAGTAGTTGCAGATCTGATTTCAAGCCCAGCAAAATTCAGCTTTCAACTCGTCGTGACCACCGATGTTTCCAATCTAAGCCAGCTTGTTGTATTTGTGCGCTATGTGAAAGACGACATGATAACAGGAGATTTTTTATTTTGTAAGCCTCTTACAACAACAACTAAGGCAGCCGACGTGAAGAAACTTGTGGATGACTTCTTCAGAGACAACGATCTTTCGAGAGATATGGTTTCTACAATTTGTTCAGACGGAGCTCCAGCCATCCTGGGATGAAACTTTGGTTTTGGTGCGCTGGTGAAAGTCGCTGCACCACACATCATTGTTATCCAACGTGTTCCAAAACTGGCAGAAGTATTAAAAATTGTAGTGGAATGTGTTAACTCTGTGGTAAATAGTGCTCTGAAGCACCGCATCTTCAAAAAGATGTGTAATGAAATGGGATCTGAATTCGAGGTACTTCTGTACCATTCTAACATTCGGTGGTTATCCCAGGGAAAGGTGCTGAATGGTGTTTTTGCCATGCGTGTGGAAATAGCCCTGTTTTTGCGAGAGCACCAACATTGTCATGCAGATTGCTTTGAAAATTCTGAATTCATTCTGATTTTGGCGTACATGGCCGTTATCTTCGATGCTCTCAATCATCTCAATCAACAGATGCAGGGGAGTGGAGTCAACATCATTGAAGCGGAAGAAAACCTGAAGGCTTTTAAAAAAAAAAAGCTACAGACAAACAGAGAATGATAACTTTGCAAACTTTCCCCTGCTGGATGACTTTGTAAGTGAGATCGAAGATGAGTTTAGAATCAGAGACACTTCTGTACCCGGGGAAATGAAGCAAGCAATTGCCATGCACTTAGATAAGCTCACAAAGTCTCTTTACGGATACTTCCCCACCAGAGAGTCATATCCAGCATGGGTGAGACAGCCGTTCACATTTAGTGTTGCGACAGCAGATGTCAATGATGAGTATCTCGATGAAATCATTGAACTTTAGCAGAGCCAGGTTCAACAGCAACTCTTCATAACAACAACACTCTCAAAGCTTTGGTGTCACCAAATCGTAAGGGCTAAGGGCTAAGAAAGCCCTTGAGATACTCATACTGTTTGTTACAACGTATCTTTGCGAGCAATCCATTTGGAGGATGGTAGTCATAAAAATGAAGAAAAGCAACAGACTTTGTTGCGAAAATGATATGAGAGGGGCACTTGCCAAGGTGAAGCCGCGCATTTCTGAACATGTCTCTAAAATGCAACAGCTAAAGTCACATTGATTTGCAGTAAATGTTTTTGTGTGACATTCATGTTTTGTTGGTTTTGTTCTTTGAACACAGTGATTTTTCGTGCAACTGATGCATGGTTCATTTTGTGCACTAATAAAATATATATCTCTATGTTTTGAATTAAAAAAAAAAATATCTATATATTTTTCCAACTATGAAGGTTTCGGTGAATGCACATATGAAACTTGCAGGGTTCAGTACCTCCAACAAGGTTAAGAACCACTGCTCTATGGAGTTTATAAAGAAAAATATATTTTACTGACAGCAAGAGATTTCATTGCAAATGTACTGATTTTTGATACTGTGTATTAGAAATATACTGATTTCTGAGGTATTCATTTCTGATGCAATAGGCATATGTTTGAGGAAATCTGTTGGGTAACTTCGAGAGGAAATCCTTATTTTAGTTAATTAGGTATTTTGATGTGGGAGTGTCCAACACATCTTTTTAGCCTTAAAGAACAGCAGTGGGTTGTTAACTTTGTTTCCTGTGTGGCCTTTAATCCTGTGTGTTAGGACTTGCCTGAACAATGTAAACAGCATGTGATTTGTGACATCACAGAATAATAGAAAAAAGAAAGTTGTTCTATCGCACCAACTGTGGGACAATTACCCAGTCAGTATAATTATCATGGGAAAAAAATCCTCTATTTTCACTTGTATCTGGGGTGCAACCTTGAACACAATTATGACATAAAACAAAGGAGGAAACAGAGTTTTGTTTAACAAGGTGCACTGACTATCCCTAAATTATTTTTTATATTTACATGAACCATCCATTTAAAATATAACTTGTGTTTATTGTAAATCTAAAAAGGACCAGCAAAATATAAAATGATATCAAGCTAATAAAAACAAAATGTGTAAATAAAATTACTGGGTGCACTTAATGCTTTCTCCTGTATTAACAAGGTTAGGGATATAAAGCAGATTGTGAGCTTTAAATAAGTGGTCAGTATGCAAAATAATGTACTGAGTCAATGTTCAATTATCTGCCACTTATATAGCCATTAATAAATATACCACAATAGTAGGGAAGTGGTCTGACTATAATAATGTAACTAATCCCTGAAGTGCAACCAAATTTCTGAGGTCTGTATTAATAGCATACAGAGTCTGTAGAGGTAATAAACTATCTACCTTGTAAATGCTCCTAACTGACTAAAGAATAATGAAGCTAGTGGTCACGGGAACAGTCCTATCTGTAATGACTGTTTCAGCTTAGATGCGCTATGCACAAGATCCGTAATCCATGGTAACAGACTATGGGTAGTGTACTGCTATCTACCTCCTAAGTGCTCCTTACAATCTCAGGGCTTATATGAGCTATTCTGCATGAAAGACCCCCTCCATATATTAGAAAAACAGGTGCACCCAGCAGGAACGTCGACGCGCGTTTTACTAGGTGGTGTTAAGTCAAGGCAAAAGGATACAGAATAGTGTAAATTTTGTTAAAAGTATAAAATTCGTTAACTCCAAGATTTTAAATCCTGAGATCTGATGTAATGTTTCAGACGTTTTGGTGCCACTAGCTTCTACGTATAAAGGTGTTAAACCCCTCCAGGTTAATTTATGTGCAGGCTGTATGAAGCAGTCTGGTTTTGTTAAAGTGGCAGGAAGCTGGATTACCTTTTGTCAGGGTATGCGTGAAAACTGTATATAAAAAACTGTTTTAAATATGTTGTATCATTATTCTACCTGTACCTTCTGAGATCACTAGTACCATAAACTAGTGTGCAATTGCCCTTGTTAGGACACTTGAGCTAATAAAACATCACTGCTTTGACGTCTACTTACCTGCGGCAATTCCTGTGACCTACAAATTAAACCATTCTAATCCGTTATTCGGCTGTTCTTAGGTTGGGACCCAGCATCCAAGTTCCAATGCTCTGCCCGCTACATGTAGCTTTGGCCAGTGTGATAGGTTTAGAGGAAACCATCCACAAGAACCCTTATCTGAAGGCAAGAGGTCAGATGTACCAGCTCAGGTGTCCAGCAAGGTAGTACCCTAGCAGCAGAGCCGTAACGACGGCGGTGCGGGCGGTGCCACCGCCCCGGGCGCAAGCCCAAGGGGGCGCAGCCGCCCGATACCTGACTCCGTGCCCAGAGGAATCGCTGCTCTAATTCAGCTCCCCTACAAGCAGCAATTCATTCCCGGCAATGCAGTGAAACGCATGTGCGTTCCACCGAAAGCAGGAAGTTCGGCATTTGGAACGCTTTTGCGTTTCAAATGCAGAACTTCCTGTTGTTGGAACACATGCATTGCCGGGAATGGATTGTTACTTGTAGGTGAGCTGAATTAGAGCAGCGATTCCTCTGGGCACGGAGTCAGGTATCGGGCGGAATGCAGGACGGTAAAAGGCTGAAGACAAAAAACCCAGGATTCTACTAGTCGGAGGTAGGGGCGTGATCTACATAAGGACATATATATTTATATAGGCTTGCATTGGAACACATAGCGAGGAGTCTTTTACCTTGCTCTTCCATTAAACCATAGCAGACAAACCTTCAGCAGTTTTTTTAAAAAGGCTCAGCCACCACCACCTTTACATACAAGGGAAGAGAGCAGCGGCACACACAGAAAAGTGAGTCTATTTACAACAAAAGTATTTTATGTAAACCTCATCCTGTCTTGAAGCTGAACATGTCCTGCATATAGCCTAGGGAGATAGTAAAACCAGACAGAGAATTTATCATTGCTTAGAAACAGATACAGCAATAAAACAATAATATTTTGAGGGAATTAAAGAGATATATGTTGAGCTAGTTTTGTTATGGCTTTGTATATTAATAGAAGTATTTTTAATTGATTTGTGTAAAGCACCGGGAAACAATTGGTAGAGCGGAGATGCAGTAGAGGAACATATCTGGCCTCATTTAAAGGTGAAAGCAATTTTTCGTCCCAAAGGTACAAA